>NC_143567.1:72875000-73182500 GCF_054136105.1 Typopeltis vanoorti | reverse complement strand
ATGGTTTTCATTTGTAGTTTACTGTGAAGTGCATGATGTTCCTTAAGTTCAAAAGACAATATACAAGTGAACTATGAACATTCAGACGAAGATGAGAAACAAAAGAATAAGGTAGAACAGCCTCGTAATACGAAAACTGCACCCGAATACGTTGTTGATAATAAATCAAAAATGCGTAATATTCTTTTGTGAGTGGTGCACAGAGTCCTGTAAATATCAGATGTATCTTATTCTTACTGAAACGAAGTTATATTCTGGCTAGATCGGCTTTTTAAGGGAGTGTCGATTTTTTATTTATTTATTCCTAAAGTTAGGACTAAATAAATACTACTTATAAGGAATAAGAAGCGTTAGTGGATTTTTTTTGGCGTGTGGAAAGACCGCAAAATATCAGAGAAATTAAAAATATTAAGAGAGGATATCAATCGGAAAGCTGAAAATTGTCATAGAACATTGAGAGAGAAAATGTGGTGGCTAGAGAGAGAGAGAGAGAGAGAGAGAGAGGGAATTATTGTTTACCCAAAAATGAAGAAATGTGTATTTGTTCTATCTATAAAATATTTCCTAATAATGAAAGGAGAAAGGCACCTTTGTGTAACTTTTTTCTAAGGTTTACATGCGCGTATGGCGTGCCAGAAAAACATTAAAAGCCCCTGTTTCTATATTTGTTCATAAATAAATCACTCCTCCGGCGCGTTTTATTCCTACAAACGGAGTACACAGACCTCCTTTAGCCTTAATGAAAACTTTAAAGACAAGCAGATAGCCAGCCTCTGAGAGACAGAGAAAAATATGACAGACAGCTGCACTATCGCGTGGTCTTAAGACTGATATTATTGCCTGTAACAGAGTTCTATGGTCGATTGTTTAGAAATGCGACGTTAAAAACCCGATTTTCTGAGATGAAACGCGGCAGTAACAAAGATCGAATGACTTGTAAACCATCTGAAGAAATACCTAGAAAAACGACCTCTTGGTGGTGACTATAATCGAATATATAACAGTCGTTCAGGGCGCCTAGCATTAAAAAAATAATGCCAATTCAACTTCCACAGGTACTCATTTATTTTTATTTTTCTTTATTTTATTTTTTTAAAAGTTTTTTTCATTTCAATTTTATTTCTCTTTATTTTAAAAAATCCACTAACGCTTTTTTCCCAGCGAGGGTTGGCAAGGCCGTATACTCCTAAGTAATTTTAAAGACTGGTGACCAGCCTTACTGCCATGAGTAGCCTAACTCATCCACAGTTAGAAAGCTGTCCAAGGTCATCAATAGTTTTAATTAAGCATCTGGGGAAGAGAGTATGAAAGTCAACTGCCACTATCTCGTGGTTCCTAATCCTGGCATTTTAATAATAATAAATCAACTTTTATTCCCTTATAGGGAATAGGTGAGGCCTTTTAACCATATTTAGCCTTTGGAGATTGAGTGGATAGTTCAATCTCAACTGTAGCCAATCAGAGATAGCTGGACAAAGATTGTCACTAATTATAAGCAGCTACCGATGAAGAGACTGGCAAACAAAAGCTGCCGGTACTTTACCCTATCAGGATATGTTATTATCTGAAACACTATGGGTTCTACGATTGATTTTCTTGAATTTACAGGACGAAAAAACCCGAGTTTCGGGGAGAAGAACTTACTTCCCCATGATCCACTATTCCGGGAACTGGTGAAAAAAGGTTTAGAAAAGGTTCCTTCAGTTGGCGACTATACTTGAACGTAAGTCTATATTCGAGTGGGGGGTTCTAGCAAAGAGGATGCAAACGTCACATATTGACTGGCAAACAAGTTCATTCAGTCCTTATCCATAGGCCAAGGAATCAACTAGATATCGTATTGTTGCCTACATTGTACATGGTATATACATTTAATTACATGTAATTTATTTGACAGATAATAAGGTATTGAAAATTATTATTATTATTATTATTATTATTATTATTATTATTATTATTATTATTATTATTATTATTATTATTATTACTAGCAGTCCACATAGACATCAACACGGCTCTCTGCAAAGCACAAGAAGACCTAAATGAAATCACAACATACTTCTACCAAAACGCAATTCTAATCAATGGCACCAAAACCCAAGAATCATGTGCCCTGCACACCTATCGATACACTGTCACACATACCACTGCATTAACAACAAAAATATCTGCCAATGTCCCGAAATCAAACCTGTAACACATGTTTGGTCTCTACATAGATTGCGACCTTAAATGGACAAAAAATATAGAATACCTACATGCCAAACTCCGGATCATCGCAGCAAAACTCTTCCAAGTAAAAGACATTATTCCATCCAACATAAAAAAAAAAACTCCTATATCACGGTATCTGCGAATCCCTACTCAGATACGGTATAACAGTCTATGCAAACATATCAAACACCACCTAACAAAATTAGAAACATTACACAGGAAAATTGTGTCAACAGTGATTTGGACATCTTACACGCAACAACCAATATCCGACCAGCACAAGGCAACACACAGAATCCTAAGCATTAAAAACCTGAAACACTACATGACATTGAAAAGGAATTACTCCAACATTACCTATCGAAACAACAGAGACCCATATCGTATAACACTACCTGCAACAACTCTGTACATCCCTACACCCTTCAACAACATACGCTTTTTTTTTTTTTTGTGAGATCACATCAGATACCCACGCAACTCAACAACCTACCAAGAAACTTAAAACATAGATAACTACAGAACATTAAAACACAAACTCTGGAAAATATACCAACAAAGTTAATATACCATTAACACTAATATGCACATCACAAATCACCAGCATCCAATGCCTACATCCCATGCATAAACAGTAACAACAACATAAATGGTGAAGGCTAAATTCCACTCTCTCTTCATAAAAGCTAATCCAAGCTTCGAAGTAGGTGGGATTAACTTACCTCACTCATCTACACGTAATCCTTATAATCAAAGAATGCAGATTATGCAACAAAACAGTCAGTAAAGTATATAACAATAAAGAATATACTGGTTATTATGTGATAATATCATCAATATATTACTATGTAACATGAAAAAATAATGTAATAAATTATTTTTCTTATTAAAAAATTATGTAAATAATGAGATTGCATTGTAAGTTTGTGAGAATTAAAAAATATAATATTTTAATTGCATGTGTTTAAATACTGTTGTATAATCACACTTTCTCAAACTTTGAAGAAAAAACAAGTATTATTATTAAGGCCTGTGTAGCTCAGTAGAAGTGGCGCTTGCGTCCTCTGCGCTTGGTCGCTCAAAGTCATACGTAAGTTCAAGTCTAGTCGCAGACTGCATGATGATGATGATGATGATGATGATGATGATGATGATGATCCATGAAAAAAGCTAGGGATTGTTGGATATTTCATCCACACTGGCCGGTTGGGAGGTTAAGGCCTGTGTAGCTCAGTGGAAGTGGCGCTTGGTCACTCGAAGTCATACATAAGTTCAAGTCTAGTCGCAGACTGGAGGAACTTTTTCGTACTTTGGGACAAGCAGGTTTTTTCCTCCCGAAAAAACGGATTTTTCATCCAGTAAACTCAAGAAAATCGACCGTAGTATCCACATTATTTCAGACAGTAACATATCTTGTTAGGGTTAGGTACCAAGAGATGGCAGCACTTGTTTGCTAGCTTCTTCATCGGTGGCTGCTATAATTAATGATAGACATGGGCCAGCTATCTCTGATTGGCTAATAGAGATTCAACTGCTCACTCAGTCTCCAAAAGCTAGATATGGTATAAAGGCCTCGCCTACTCCATATAAGGGAATAAAAGGCATTAGCTGATTTTATTTATTTGTTGTTATTATTATTAATCAATTAAGACCGTTCACAGTAAAGTAATAAGAAACATGAAATAGATTTCAGGAGTCCAGATGGAGTTATACCTGGAATGCTCAACTTTTCCAGATGTTTCATAAATGTTCTTGGTATTGCTCTAGCTCTCCTGTTAACCAGATTGTAGTCCAGATGCTTGCAATCTCTCTTCATAATCTAAATTCCATAATCACGGTATGATCTATATAGCCCTTCTTTCCACAGCTGCTTTATAGCACAGGAGACCAAATCAGTGCGCAGTTTTCCAGGTACGGTGTTATCAAGGCCTTTTAAAAGACTTCTTTATCCTTACATGAAGGTTTGTTTCAATATCACAGTAATACTCTGAGTTGTGTTTGCAATTTTTGCAATGGGATCTTTAAACTTCAAATTCCTATCCATCATAACACTAAGATCCTTAACCTCATACTTTCTTATAGCAAAAGTCTGCTAATATAATTTTCCCGTTGGAAATCTCATCATGCCAAAGTGCATAACTTTATACTTACTAACATTAAACTGGCATCATTTTCGTTTGCTCAAATGTCCAGCCTATTCAAATCATTATGTAACTAATGGTCTGAAACAACGAAAGTTCTATAGTTAACTTTGTGTAGTTGCATGATTAAAACTCCAATTTTTCGGAAGAAAAAAAATTACGAGATCGACTAATTAGAACTAGTCGCAGAAATGCTTAGAAACGTTCCTCTAGTTGACCACTAGAAGTGAACTCAATAATGGTTTTATGAATCGATCCAGAGAGCACCACGGATGCAAACTCGTTTCCACAGATTTATACAAAGGCCTTACTTATTTCTATTTAATTTTATTTTATTCATTCATATATTATTTATTTTCTGTTAGCCGTTATAAGAGTTGTTAATTTTATTCAACAGAATGGTATTCTAACAGAAAACTGATTCTCAAATCATTTGGAAAATAATTTTCTTATCGGTGGATGTATTGCAAAGAGTTTGTGGCAACTCCTAATTGTTGCTGATTTAGGACTTGCTTCAGAGGCCGCGACGATTATATTAAATTACAGTCGAAAGGGTATTTTTTTTAATCTGTATAGTTTATCTATCAGTGCTTGAAGCTTTACTAAAAAGTTTCTACATAATTATAATATTGTAATTTCTGCATGCTAACATTTTACAGCATTTACATCAAAATAAATTTCCTCATATTACGAAGGATGATCTGCATAACAGGCCTGTGTAGCTTAGTGGAAGGGGCACATGCATCCTCTGCGCTAGGCCGCCCTAAGATAGACCTATAGTTAAAGTCTAGTTACCGAATGGAGGAACTTTTTTTAAGCCTTTCTTCGACTGGCTCCCGATTTAGTCGATCTCTGGCACGCACGGGCAACTGATTTTTTCTACAGGAAACTTGGATTTTTCGTCTCGTAAATTCAACAAAATCGACGTAGAACTCACACGATTTCACACAGTAACACATCCTGTTAAGATTAGGTACTAAGAGATGACAGCACTTCTTTGTCTGTCTCTTCATTTGTTGTCGCCTATAATTAGTGATAATCATGGGCCAACTATCTCTGATTGGCTACCAGTGGAGATTGAACTGCCCACCCTGTCTCCGAAAGCTAGACAGGTTAAAAGGCCTCGCCTAGTCCCTATAAGGGAATAGAAGGCGTTAGCTTATTATTATTTTATTAGATCTGCATAACAAGTGTATTATTGAACAGAAAAGTACAGAAAAGAGAATTTATTAATTCCAATATATTTCATCCTACGAGAGCCTGTGTAGCTCAGAGCCTGTGTAGCTCAGTGGATGTGGCGTTTGCACACCACCGCGCTAGGCCGCACGAAGGAAGTCTTGGTTTCGAGTCTAGTCGGCGACTAGAGGAAATTTTTCTAAGCCTTTTTTCGACCGGTTCCCGAGTTAGTCGATCTCTGGCACGGGCAAGCAGGTTTTTCCTCCCGGAAACTCGGGTTTTTCGTCCTGTAAACTCAAGAAAATCGACCGTAGAACCCACATTATTTCAGACATTAAAATATATTGTGTTAGGGTTAGAGACCACGAGATGGCGGCACATTTGAGCCGTCTCTCTTCACTGCGTACCGCTTAATTAGTGATAGCCTTGGGCCATCTGTCTCTGATTGGGTACCAGTGGAGATTGAACTGCCCACTCAGTCTCCAAAAGTTAGATAGGGCTAAATGGCCTCGCCTACTCCCGTATATACGGGAATAAAAAGGCGTTAGCTGATTTTTTTTTTTTTTTTTTTTTTTTTTGGAAATTAAATATTCTTTCTATAATATTGTAATTCTGGAAATTTATTTGGGAGTCATGTGAATGAAGAACTATTGTTTTAAGATGCTTAAAATTAAGTAAGGAAATGATATAATTCTTGTATAATAGCTTTTTTTATATGTGATATATATTATTTTACAAAAATATGTGGCTATCAGTTTTGATATAAAAGACTGTCGAGGACAATGGGCAAAGAAGATGAGAATGAAAAAGAAAAGTTATCAGTTCTCTATGCTCCTTCTTTCAGTTATTCTTTACATTTTACAAAGTTTCGGTATTAAAACTTAAAAATAAATAAATAAAAAAGTAATAGTAGATAATCTGGAAGAAAATAGGTTATGCAGCTGCATTAAAAGAAAGCGCTCATGTTATTACAAATATTATTATCGATTTGGTGGCCGATGAGGATGAGAAACTTTTATAAAATTGAAGAAAATCTTCATGCGAAAAAACAACACCATAAATATTCGAAAATGCAATGCTGATAATTTTATGTATTGTTGACTACGTAAAATAAATTATTATTATTATTATTACTGAAACCTCCAAGCAGTCGAAACACTCATCACAGATGACAATTAAAACCACACAACTTGTCTTGTACTCTATTTTATCTTCCATCTACACATTAATGCATGTTAATGGCCCGTGTTCTTCCGCTGATTTGTCTGTATGCGGGATGAAAAAACTCAAGTTTCCAATTTTACAGTCAAAGAGCACAAAGTTCTATTGTTCTTTCAACTTCGCTTTGGAGGTGCTTAAAAGCTTACAGTCAATAACAGAAGCTTAATGATGGCCAATAAAATGTTAATTTCTCTAAAGAATGTTTGTTTTCTACTGTGATAGTAAAACAATTGTTATAAATAAAATGAAAATTGAAGTTTTCTCCTTAACAGATGGTGTTAAGGTTAAGAGGAGAAATTTTTCCTATGAATCTAGCGATGAGCAGGTAGATTTGGGAGAGATAAAAAAAAATATATATATATATATACTATACCTTTATAAATGGAAACGGAAAACGGAGTATGAAAAAAAATTGGTCATGCAAGCTAAAGGCAATCCAAGAGAGTTTTATTGTTATGCCGCAAGCAAAAGAAAGAATGAACGTGAAAGAATAACTTTATTGAATGCAGATAGTACTCAAGTGTCGAAATTCAATGAGATTGTTCAGTTAACGAGTGTTCACTTTGTTAAGATATATCAACCAGGTGTATATAATACGGTGCACATTGTTACTGCTACACTGGATGAAGAGTTGGGGGTTCACTAAAATAAGGATGAAGAGCTGTTGCATAACCTGGATAAAAATTTATCTACAGGGACAGATGAAATATCTGACTATTTGCTAAAGAAATGTTCAGCCGAATTGCCAAGGCTTTTCACATGTTTGTATTACTTGAGTCTCAGCTCAGGAATGATACCACAGGAATGGAAGAATTGTATGATCGTTCCATTGTACAAGGGTAGTGCAAAAACTGTGTGTCTAACTATCGATTTATCAGGGTCTCTGATGTGGTAGTGAAGATTTTAGAGAAATTGGTAAGAATTCGCATATAGATATGAGTAGACAAACAAGCTATACTCTGCAAGGAGAAGCATGACTTTACTAAAGGAAGATCATGCTTTAGCAATTTGCTCATATTTCATAACAATGTTACGGCCGAGTTGGATAAAGGGAATGGATACACTATGATAATGTTGAATTTCTCAAAGACATTTGATAGGATGCCACACGAAAGGCTGTTGCATAAACTAGAAAATATGGGACTGGAATATAAACTCTTGACTTGGATCAGGGGATGGTTGACCGATAGATATCAAAAAGTGGTATACAGTGGGTGTGAATCTGCCAGATTTAAGGTGACCAGTGTGTACCTCAGGATTTGGTCCCTGGACCATTGTAATTTGTACATTAATGATATCAGGAAGGATCTAACATCAGATGTGCAATTGTTTGCCAATGATGCGAAGACAGGCAGCATGGAAAACATTACGTGAGCAAGGTTTATATCCATTTCACATACAGTGGATGCAACACCCTCTCCCGGGAGAGGTGTTGGTGGAGAAATGCTAATGGCTGATTAATTCCATCAATACTGTTCACCGATGAAACTACTTTCACCCTTGATGGTATCAACATCACTCATAACTGTCATCATTGGTTCGACTGAAATCCACATGCCATTCCTATTCCCTCAGCCATACAGCTGGTGGTGGTAGCAGCTATATGCTACCATACTAGGGAGATGATTATGAGCAAGGTGGATTACCGTTGCCTTCCTTGCCGTAGTATATTTATGACTGCAGCAGTGTGTGTTCAAGGAACCGGTTTGATTGTTTCAGGGATGAAAAAGCCGAGTTACGGGGAGAAAAAATCCTCACCTTCGTATGAGACCAGTTAACTCACCTTTAGTCGAAGTAGACCAGATAATGGTCCTCACATCATAGACGGAAATCGTATCCAGGTCTTTCCGACCAAAGGGCTTCGTCCATACCGACTGAGCTATGAAGGTTCACACACCACAGTAGAAACAAATTTTCAACATCACTCCTCTCTAAAAGTGTGATGCTGTATGACCCTCAATCACTTGATTGGTCCTGCTGTGTTACCAAATCGTCTTACGGTGCCCTTTTATTTACAATTTCTGCCAAACTAACTTCCACTACTATTGGAGGATGTTCTCTTGGCTATAAGGATCAATATGTTCTTTCAGCACGATGGAGCTGCTGCACATTACAGCCGCCAGTTGATACAATATCTAAACTTTTCCTTTGGCCACCAAGGTCTACAGACTCATTCCTTCAATTTTGTTTGTGGGGATGGATGAAAACCGAAGTATGGTTTTCATATCAGCCAACTTCTGCAATCCACTCTCAAAGGGGAAATTCCACAGGCCACTCACCATCTTGGTCACTTGCTTCTGAATCATCTCCACCGTTTCCTCATACCGAAGAAACCTAGGGGTCCATACTTGAGCACACTAATCCAGATATGGGCGTATAAAGGGCTTATAAATTGGAATAACAACAATCTTATCTCTACTCGTTAATGTGTTCTTCAATAGCTAAGTAATTTTATGGACTACCTTAGCAATATATCCTCTGAACTTTAACTCTCTATCTACCACCACCCTTCAATCTCTAGCTTCATCTATTTCCTGGACTACAGTGCCATCAATGCGATACTATGATACATGGCTTGTAATCTATTTATGAAATGCATAACTTTACAATTCTCCACATTAACCGACACCCATTATATTTTACCAATACTGACAGCCTATTTAAATCGTCGTGCAAGCTCTTCACATCGCCTTGATTAACTGTTAATGGTCCAAACATTGAACCTCGCTGCACAACACTAGTCACCTGTTTTCGCATCGATTCCGACCCTCCATATACCACTTTTTGATATCTATCCATCAGACACCCTTTTATACATTTATTCAGTGTCATATCCATCCCATTGTTCTAATTTGCATAACAGAGTTCCACATGGTAATGTCAAATGTCTTTGCAAAATCATCGTGTAGCCATTTCCTTTATCTAACTCAGCTGTTACTCTATAAATAGTAAATTACTAAGGTATGACCGACCTTTCACAAAGCCATGTTTACCCTCATGCAGTATCATATTTTTATCTACCCATTCTTGAATTCTATTTTTGACCAATTTTCTAATAATTTTACCACCATGCCTGAGTACATTGCATCAGGTTCTAAATATGTCATAATTAGAACCTGATGCAATGGAAATATTTTGCCCTCTTTCCACTCTGTTGGCACGAGTTAAAGAGTGTAGTCAAAGGCATTGCAAGTCCATACATTCTTGCAAATCCATTGCTGATATCCCATCTAATCCCACAGCTGTATTTTCATTGAGATTCTGCAATATCCTAAGAACCTCGAATTCATCCACCTCAGTTCCCACATTAGTGTCTGTCACATAGGTTAAACCGATAACCTCACCAGGATGATACCCATGCAAAGTGGTCACTCAGTAACGCAACTATTTTATCCGCTTTTGTCTCCTCGTGACCATCATCACTCATTAAGGTTAATCTTCCATAGTCATTCTTCCTCTTACTTGCCACATAATGAAAGAACTATTTGGGATTTCCTTTGGCCTGCTCAGCTTTTTGTCAATCTGATTTTGCCTTTCTTGCCATGCTAGTCACCTTTCTTTTCTGAGTTTTGCACTGTTTCACAGTTTGCTGGTCACCTTTCTCTTTATATTCTCTCCATAGCATTTTCTTCTTCTGCAGCTCATGCTTGATATTATTTATCCATCTAACTCCCACCTGATTAACCCTCCTTACCCTAGGCAGCCATTGATTGGTATTTGGATTGGAATGGAGAAGGAATATCTGACTTTGTCAAAAAATTGCAGTCAAATATTGGTTACCTTTCACAATTTGTTTATGTGAAACTAGTTTTCATTTTTAACTGCTTTAAAAAAATAAATATAGGAACAGGCTGGTTGTTGAAGGTAGCTTGCGCTTCTACCTTAGCAAGATAACCCCAACCATTGATGAACTGTCCAAGTGTAAACAAGCGCAACCATCTCACTGATTACCCAGTAAAATGTTTATACTTTTATAAGATTTGTTAAATTGTTTGTCGCTCAAATATATAATTTATGAAGATAATGTGTGTGTATATATATACGTTTTATTTTATTCCCATTGTTATACTATAACTATAGTTTTAGGTTGAAAACCAGTCTAAATGACCCTTAACTATATCCCATGCACTACTAACATCCTTACCCTGCAGCATTTTATGCCATGGTACAGATTAAGCTTCTTCCCAAGCTTGTCATAATCACCTACCTTGTATCACCAAAGTCAAGACCGCAGAGTCACTTTTACGAACTGGAGGCACCTTGGTTATGGATAGCTCTTCTGATCTTACGACCAGGTCCATACCCTTCAACCTCCAGTTCCCTCCATCACATCACATTCCTTGTAAGTTTTGTGGATTTCTTTGTCTCTTGATTTGTTATCAAGAATAAATTTGTTCATCATAATACTCGTAGCTGCAGTTTCTGCTAAGTTTTTAGTATAAGATCCATCTGTTTTTTTTTTTTTTTTTTTTTTTTTTTTTTTTTTTAATAGCTGATAATATAAGTGCTGCTTTATTCTTGCTTGCTGCTAATTTATATATATGTTACGGTTAAAGTGATAAATCCGGTTATTATTAATAATTCTTAGAGGAGTCTGGTAAATGTAATAAAAACATGTTTATAGGTTTTATATATAGGTTTTCATTCTCAATAGAAATTATAACAGCTTAGGTTAGGTTAGTTTATAATGAAAAAAGTAAGGAAAGTACTTCTTTTGCAATCAATGAAATCAGAAATCATTATAAACTAACCTAACCTTTATCGGTTAGGTTAGTTTATGACTTCTGATTTCATTGAGTGCAAAAGAAGTATTTTCCTTACTTTTTTCCATTATAAACTAACCTAACCTACCTATATATAAAACCTCTAAACATGTTTTTATTACATTTACCAGACTCCTCTTGGAGTTATTCACTTTACCGGTTAAAGTGATTAATTCTCGTAAATTATTCACTTTAACCGGTAATTATTAATAATAACCGGATTTATCACTTTAACCGTAACATATATATATATAAATTATTTGTGTTACAAAATTAATGTTACTCTATTATAAATAGTTAGTAAATTACTAAGGCATGACCGATCCTTCACAAACCAGTGTTGACCATCATACAGTATCATATTTTTTATCTACCCATTCATACCATTCCAAGGATTCGATGCAGTTTAAACTGTACAGAATTCTTTCCCTGATTCTGTTTTCGCGTTTATAATTTTGGACTGATAGCTGTGTGGATTCGCAGTAGTTCTCTCATCTACTCCGTCTTAAATCTGGATTGATGTTGGTTCTGTAATAGTCATCTGACTGCCTTTACACGTGTCCATTCCACCAAGGTACCGATTTTTCTGTTATCGGTGTTTAGTTTCTTGAGTATTCTGATTGTTTGGTTGCAGGTTTTTTTTTAGACATGATGAAAGCGAGGAAGTCTATATCGGATTGTGTTGATGCCCAGATGGCTGTTTTTGTCTAGACCAAGGATTCTCAACCTTTTCCAGTGGCGTACCACTATATTTAATTCAAGATATTAGATGTACCAGTAAGGCAGTGGCTCACGTACCACCAGTGGTACGCGTATCATAGGTTGAGAATCCCTGGTCTAAACTAAGCTGTTGTTCGCTTAGCTTAGACCAGGCTAATGCTCTGAGTTAGGCCTACAAATTCTTTTTTTTTTTTTTTTTTCACTGCTTTTGCAAATGTACGAGGGTGGTCTGAAAATTTCTCGGCCTAATAATGAAAAAATGAATTTATAACTTCAAAATTATTTTTGAACATAAATCCCTTAAGACTAATACATTTATTCCAGCGATGTACCAGCGCCATTATCCCATCCCTGTAGTGGTTCAAAATACCCCCTTGATTAGAAGAAAAACGCTGACGTTTTTCTTCTAATCAAGGGGCAAGGACGAGTTTTAGTTTTGAGAAGAGACAGAAGTCAGATGGATCCAAATCTGGGGGAATAGGGTGGATGTTTCAACAATTCATAGTGCAGATCCCTTAATTTTCCCGTTGCCAAATCACATTTGTGGGCAGGTGCATTGTCCTGATAAGAGATGATTTTTTTTCTTCTGAAAACCGGGTCTTTTCTCACGAATTTTTTCGTCGTCTAGCTAAAAGATCGGAATAATATTCCGATCTTTTTGTTTTCCGATGTTATTGTTTTACCCTTTTTGAGATAATAAACAAAATGCCTTTAGCATCCCAAAACACCGACGCCATGACCTTTCCTGCTGACGGAACCGACTTTGTCTTCTTCTTTAGCGCTGAACAACCGACGTTTGTCCACAGTTTTGACTGCTGTTTGGATTCTGGAGTACAGTGGTGAATCCAAGTCTCATCCATAGTAATAAATCGACGCACAAAATCAGTTTTATTCTTGTTGAAACGTTGCAAGCACTGTTCAGATTTTCATGCAAGTGCATTTTTAATTGCTGTGAGCAAGTGGCACCCATCTTGCCCAAAGCTTTGTCATTTGAAATTCTTCATACAAAATATATCCTACAAGTTCTTTTGAAATGCCTATAGTCCCAACAATTTCACGCAATTTGATCGCCGGTCATCCAATAGCATATTATGCATTTGATCAATGATTTCAGGTGTTGTTACACTTTTTGGACGCCTTTCACGTGGATCTTCTTCAAGGTTGGTACACACCTTTAAACTCGACAGTCCATTTCTTGTTTGTCGAAAACGAAGAGTGCCCATAAACTTTTATGAACTTCGAATGAATTTCTTTTAGCGTTCAACCGTCTTTTAGAAAGAATTTATAACCGCACGATACTCAATTTTATTCATTTCAAGGGATACAGACAACACCTTTGCTTCAGACAGCTGTATAAAACAATATATACTTGATATATAATGACTTGAAATTTCACATGGATGTTTATGACAATGTACCAACTTCGAAAAAAAATCTTGCCTATAGTGTCGATAGCCATCTATGGTCGAGGCCGAGAACCTTTCAGACCACCCTTGTATCTAGATTTTTTTACTGAATTATTTTAAGTTACTGCAGTGGTTTTTCTCATCTATTCCAGTTACATTTTTGTTACTGATGATGAAACTTAATATGCGATGATCAGAACAACTTTCTTCTTCCTCGCATCTCCATTCAGAAATGCGGAATAAAATAGCGTCGTATGCGATTATCAGATCACTGAAGCTGCTTTAACTGGTATTCAAACGAAGGGATATCACTGTCGTTCAGTATGTGTAGGGAATTTGATGCTAAAATTGTTCAAGTTTATAACTAATTTTTGTGCTATCATTAAACCACAAAACGTCAATCTCAAGAATTAAACCGTGATTGATGGTAAAATTCAAGATGTTTCCCATTTTTGTTACTATGATAGTCCAGATACATACTCGCAGCAAAAGTTTTGAATACGCGGTGTGCCATTTCAATAAGTACCGAGTCTTCTTTGCTGTGTTGAGAAATTAATATTGAATCGACTTTATGGTTGACCACGAATACTGCAGCTTTCTTTCTTTCTGATTGTTTGGGGAAAAAATGTTTTTTAATTAGTCGGAAACTCGCGTATTTTGTCGTTGTGAGGTTCTTATATGATAATCCTCTATTTCTTCCGTTTATGAATTCTGTCAAGTTATTTACAGCCTTGATAGTGTTGAAGATTTGTTTAATGGCATGCGAGGGAAGCAGTGCCATTGCTGCTAAGTTTATTATTACTGCTTTCCATAATCTATGAACTGCCCACACAGCCTCCAAAAGTTAGATGGGGTTTTAAAAAAAAAAAAAAAAAAGGCTTCTCCTACTTCCTATCAGGGAATAAAAGACGTCAGCTGATTTATTTTGTATTTATAATCTATGTTTGATCTATCTGTAATAGTTGTATTTAGGGCAGTGATTTTTAGTTTTGGCAGTTTATACAGTTGATCTCGGACTCATTTTGTGGGCACTCGCCGAGTTCGTGTTCCTTAAAGCAGAATGGATAGGTGGTTTCCCCCCCCCCCCCCAATCCCGTGTTTGATGGTGGAACTCCTTGCTGTTACAGCACCTCACAACGCTTACGTTCTGAGGTGCTGTAACAGCAAGGAGTTCGACGCAATTGCCAATTTTCCACATTTTAACATCGGTCATTAGCAATTTTATCTTTGCCATTAGATTGACTTGAATAAGGTTTCGTTTTTTTTTTTTGTCATGATGAAATTTTTTGTAATCGTTGTATTCCCAACTAACGGATTCATCCTGTAAGTGTATGAAGATTGCATTGTTCGTATCGATTTCAGTGAGAATAATATGATTAGCCTTGAAAGATATTTCTTACTGAAATTTGCTACTAACCTGTCTTTGCATTTCGTAGAGATTTCGTTATGTAGTAAGTCAATGGCAGTCTTTTCTTGGGATTCAGTTGAATCCTCCGCTATTAATATTTTTTCATTTTTATGATTCTGATTTTTCTTGGGTCTATTTATTCTTTTATGATACTTTTGGTTTCTTGCTGTATAGTTGAACTACCGATTTCACTATTAATAATAGGAGGGGTTGTTTTCAGATTCTTCATTTTGAGTTGCTTTTAACGAGTTGTGAGTATAGTTGAGTAGGCCGTGCTAAATTAGCCTACACCTGCTTGGTTCTAGTACTCCGATACTTTAGTTTCATTTTATGGAATACTTCCGTTCGTTCGCTCATTGTCCTTTTTACAATCATTTTTTAAATTAGCGCGCACTTTATCAACATTACGCAGTCGTTACCATAAGCGTACACTTTTTCGAACTCAAATTCGTCCGGAGCCGCCATCTCAGTGTTAATTATTTGGGTTACTAAGTTTCTCTAAGGTACAAAGTTTAAGAAAATATACTTAATTTTGTTGCTTATTCCTAGAAATGACGCTTCCGTTGAATTGAACTTGAGAAGGCTGTTCCTTGTGACCTTTGTCCTTCCCCGAAGCAGCTTGGGGAGGGGAGTGCAGTGCTGTTTATATCAAATAAGTCTGATTCTGGATAATGGGTATATATAAATTGATTTTTACGGTAGTTTCTATAGTAACTTCACTCTCTCAATGTGAGATTTACTTTCAATGAAAATTATTTATATAGTTTAGTTCTTTTCCCACATTCTTGGATTGTTCGTGTATTATTACTGGATTTTGACGTGTTCAAATGAGTATTTTTTTGCTTAAGTGTAAGCATTTTTCAAAGGAGGAACGTATCATGATTGTCATTTATGGGTTTTGTAACACCAGTGAGTTGCGCGCTGAACGCTAACGTGTCTGCAAAACTAGATCAACGTATTATATCTGAATCTGATGTTAATTTAATAAGAGCATGGCGCTCATGGTCAAGTATTCTTGAATATATCGATACGTACTGAATTTCCTAAAACAACCGTTTCAAGTGTATCGTTTAGTAAAGTATAATACTCTGATGAACAAAATTATGAGCCGTGAATGAATGTCGGATTCTCAATTCCTGATGTTTGTACTTCATTTGTTTGAAACGAAGTTTACTTGAGATGTAAACATAACATGCCATGTATATACTGTATAGGTTAGTTCAATCCTCATAAACAGTTGAAACGAATTTTCATCAGCTGGTACCTGTATGTAAATAGTAAATTACATACAGGTACCAGCTGTTATGTAATTTATCGTTGAACTCGTATGGGACCATACGAGTTCAACGATACTCAGGCGGAAAATATTATTATACATGACACCTTCATCGTCCAAAGACTCATCGCGGGAGGTCACTGTACTCTACACCGCTGCACAGACAATCTCGTCTCCACTGCTACTGAATTCTACTACACATGACTACCATCTACCGCACATCACCAACAGTATATGTCTGTAAATTGCATGTTCTGATGACCAATGCCATTCCTTTGGTGGATATTTCAGCCATGTTGAAGTCACACCATCTTTATTTTCTGCAACAGGTTTCCAATTATTTATTCCCTCATCCCAATCATTTGACTGGTCAAGAAGTTCCTTATTCATGCTCAGTTAGATCTTCAGACCATAACTTTTAGAATAACCTTTCTAGAGTTGTGTGTGAATGAATAGGTCCAAGAGAACTATGGTGCTATATTGTATAAGAAAAATTTGCATGCTGAAAACTACATTCGAAAGTCAATCAATAGAGAGAACAGTGCGAGGATTACAACTAGTGATGGGATGACAAAATCTTAATAACCAGTTCCCTATATTAAGCCAAAATCCTAACAATACAGTAAACTCTCGATTTAACAAAGGGTGTTAAATAGCGAATTTTTTAAAATAAAAATATTTGTAACATTATACTGCAATTTTATCAATATTAGCACTGTAATAACAAAAAAATTGTTTTACACGCAATTTTTAACAGAATTTTCACTTTTAGATAAGTTAATGTTCGATGTTGAGGGGCTTGGTTTAGGTAATCCTGCATTGAAAAAACTTTTTTTTTTGAACTTCTGAATTCTTTTTTTTTTTTTATAATTAACTCCCTAAAATTAAGAAAATGTGTGTAATATAACTGCCACAAAGTCATGCCATGCGACAAAAGAACCAATTACAGTGTGATTGGTGTGATCACGTCCTAATCATTCGCCGAACACGTTTTATGAACGGTGACCATTTATGTTGGCTAAATTACTAGTGTTTTTCCAACATATGACCTATTCGCCAAAATTTGTTAAAAATAACAATTAATAACAAAAAAATAACCTGTTAATTTAATTATAAGCAAATCTTGGCTTTTAACCAAGATTTGCTTATAATTAATAGGGTGCTAATTTTCAGTGACATACGGACCGGAAATTTTGTCTTAAATCGAGGGTTTACTGTACTAATCAAGTTTTTATTTAAGGGATTTCTGGCATTTCATTATGATGGTTAATGAATATAAAACTTTATCTTCAAACAATACTCCAGTTGGTATATTACACTCCAGTATATCGGGCATATTACTATCAAAAACATACTGACTATG
The DNA here is from genome assembly GCF_054136105.1 of Typopeltis vanoorti. NCBI lineage: Eukaryota > Metazoa > Arthropoda > Arachnida > Uropygi > Thelyphonidae > Typopeltis > Typopeltis vanoorti. Next base: position 73,164,812 of record NC_143567.1, on the reverse strand, counting down.
AATAATTAATAAAATAAAATAAATCTGCTAACGAAGTTCCCGGGTTTTAATTTTTATTTTACACTTTTCAGTCCTAAATTTTGTACACTAATGGGCAGTTAGTCTTCATCCATAGTCAATCACAGAAGAGTTGGCCCAAGACTATTGGTGATTTAAATTGGCATTGGGGAAGAGGGTACTGCAGACAACTTCAGCAATTTTGTGATTCCTAATAATAGAAATACAATTTTATTAATACAGACCAGTTTACAATAAAACCTACCAGTTTCGCCAGCAAACTGTCTGGCTTTTTCAAAGCATTACGGAGATATGAAAGCTAGTAAATGCAAATTAAAAGGAACATAAAAAACGTTGTAAACCAAACTAGTAGCTATGGTTACACGTTTCGCGTGACAGAGATGACTTATTGTTCTTATTCATTATCACGCATGCGTGTTTGTTGTAGACTTGTAATGTGATTACTGGCTAGCTGTAGTTTAGATTGATTGAGAGAGAGGATTAAGTTTTTCCATGAACTGTTTAGAATTACACCCTGATTTCTGTTGAGGTTTCTGCCGGTTATTAATACTATTGTGGCTTCCTTAAATACACGATGCCTGTAGTCGTCATCGAGATATGGCATGGAGCTGTTTTGCCAATCTATATCGTGTGGTTAGACGTGCAGAAATGATGTGCTAAACCGGAAGAGATGCTTCTGTTGTGGTTTACATCACCAACATGTTCTTTTTGTCTAATTTCTAAACTTTGTGAAGTTAGTCCGATGTAGGCAAGACCACAGGAGCAGGGAATGCAATATACTCCTGGATATTTGTAGAACGGAACTTTATCTTTTGGAGATCCTAAAACTTGTCTGATGTTGGTGGTTGGTTTGAAGACCACTCTGATGTTGTGGACTCTTAGTATTCTTGCTATTTGATAAGAAATTGACTTGATGAAAGGTATCACTACAGTAGAAATGTGCTGACAGCGGGATTCTTCTTGTCTGGGGTTGTCATTGTATAGATATTTTTTGATGATGTTTTGAGGATATCCATTTTGTGATAATGTGTTGGCTATTAGTATTGTATTGTATTATATAATGTGTTGGCTATTAGTATTGTATTGTATTATATAATGTGTTGACTATCTAAAAAATGCAGTTGGTTGTTGTTTTCTACTTCCAGAGTGAATTTTATCTTGCTATGTATTGAGCTGATTTTATCCACAAATCTGGAAGTAGAAAACAACAACCAACTGCATTTTTTAGATATCTTGATAAAAAAAACAACCTAACAGTGTCAAATTATCCATTTACAGAAAGCCCACCGATACTGGAAGATATCTTCATTATACTTCAAACCATCACAAGACACACAAACTGAGTATTATCCACATGTTGAAACATAGAGCCAAAAAGTTTATATCAGAAGAGGAGGATACACAGAATGAACTCTCACTAATAGCCAACACATTATCACAAAATGGATATCCTCAAAACATCATCAAAAAATATCTATACAATGACAACCCCAGACAAGAAGAATCCCGCTGTCAGCACATTTCTACTGTAGTGATACCTTTCATCAAGTCAATTTCTTATCAAATAGCAAGAATACTAAGAGCCCACAACATCAGAGTGGTCTTCAAACCAACCACCAACATCAGACAAGTTTTAGGATCTCCAAAAGATAAAGTTCCGTTCTACAAATATCCAGGAGTATATTACATTCCCTGCTCCTGTGGTCTTGCCTACATCGGACAAACTTCAAGAAGTTTAGAAATTAGACAAAAAGAACATGTTGGTGATGTAAACCACAACAGAAGCATCTCTTCCGGTTTAGCACATCATTTCTGCATCTAACCACACGATAGATTGGCAAAACAGCTCCATGCCATATCTCGATGATGACTACAGGCATCGTGTACTTAAGGAAGCCACAATAGTATTAATAACCGGCAGAAACCTCAACAGAAATCAGGGTGTAATTCTAAACAGTTCGTGGAAAAACTTGATCCTCTCTCTCTCAATCAATCTGAACTACAGCTAGCCAGTAATCACATTACAAGTCTACAACAAACACGCATGCGTGATAATGAATAAGAACAATAAGTCATCTCTGTCATGCGAAACGTGTAACCATAGCTACTAGTTTGGTTTACAACGTTTTTTATGTTCCTTTTAATTTGCATTTACTAGCCTTCATATCTCCGTAATGCCTTGAAAAAGCCAGACAGTTTGCTGGCGAAACTGGTAGGGTTTAATAAATATTTTATTGTAAACTGGTCTGTATTAATAAAATTGTATTTCTATTATAAAACGACCAAAAATGTATAATTTAAATAGATTCCTAATATTATTATTTGAAAATGGTGTGTTGTAGTCAATTTTCTTGAGTTTACGGGATGAAAGAGAGATTCCAAGAGAAACTCCATTTGCTAATGCCAGAGATCGACTAACTCAGAAACTCCTTTTTCATTTCTCTTTCTTCGAAAAGAACAAGTTCCTCTATTTGCCGACTGGAATTGAACTTTTTGGTATGAACGCGAATGGCATTTCTGCAAGGTTACACAGTCTGGTAATTTAAATACTGTATTTGCCGGCGTATAAGACGTACCGGCCTATAAGACGCAATCCCCTTTTTTGAACACATTTTTTTAGGAAAAAAACTTTATCACTGAATATTATAATGAATTTACAGTACTTCAATTATAAAGTAATAAGTTGGTCTACTTTCAACAAATACCTAATCTAACTAAGAAAGAGTACCCACCTTTTAATCTTCTTCGTCAAACCCCAGAAATTCATCTCCAGAGCTAAATGAAGAGACACTTGAAACCTCTTCTAAAACAGAATTTGAGTCCTCATACAACAAATTGTCCTCTGTACCATCCAGTGCATTACTAATGCCACACTTCTTAAATGATTTAACCTGTTGCAGTTTTCACAGCATCCCATGAAGTTTTGACCCATTAACAAACTTGTGAAATGCAGGCCTCTTCCTTCTTCCTGATGGCATAACCTCAAAATCTGAAGACTGCATTTAGCTGTTCCACTTCTTCATAAATCTCTTAAATGGTTTATTAATAGACATCTAAAGGTTGAAGCTAACTAGTTAAGACCTCCTGAAATTACAGCTGAGTTTTCAATTCCTTGAGTTTATTTTTGACATCTTCTATTCTGTGAGAACAAAACCGATCCCATACTAGCAGGGCAGGCTTCTTAATAATCATTAATAATCTAATGATGTATGCAAGAAGGAACACCCAACTATTTTTAGCACTCTCCTCTCCTCCTCTTTCATTTCCACCAGGTTTGGTTATGTCTCAGGTTTCCCATCATAATTTCCATTTTTAATGTCAGCTTCCCTGACGTATCATGTGCTCTAATTATGCTGCTATCACACAAAACTGAAGAAGTTTAACTTGAAACCACTCCCTTTCCAGTATAATATACAACACAATTTTTTAGGCTTTCACATGCCTTCATGGTATATCACTAATGCACAGCATTTAAGATAAACGAAGGGATTATATAAGTTTTGAAATCCAGCCTGTGACAAGGATACATTACTTCATCTAGGGCATCAACAGCAAACTATATGAATTACAAATTTCTGCTGCATGCTAAAATAAACATATTACTATGAAAATGTATGCAAAGCTCATTTTACATTTTTGAAGAGGAAAACCAAATTATTGAAAGGGGAATCAATTCCAAAACTATAACTAAAGACTAATGCTCAGTGCTGGAAATTTAAAAAAATCAAGGTAGTAAAATCAATTAGTACCGTACATGGGCTAAGGATTTTTTTCTATTTTTAGTAATTTTATATATTTTTTGCATATCTGGAAACTCTGCTCTTAGAGACCAAAAATGGAACTTCAAGCCACTTAAATTTAGACATCCAGCAAGCAGGGCACTTCTGTCACAGTAGACAATGAAATTCATCTCCCACCTGAAGACAATCATAAACATCTATGCACACAGCACATCAACAGTAGGTGAGTTAGTTACAAGCTATTAGCACTGGTTTGCTGAAATCAGTATGCAACAAGAGATTCTCTGTTACCTCTAATTTATATTCACACTCAAACTATCCACTACTCCATTCTTTCTATATACTATAATTCATATGTGAGAATGCTCTTCTATAACAAAGTACAAATAAGCTTCAGCTAACAAAACAAATTGTGTACTGGTCATTTACAGGGCTGTACTTACACTTTTCCCAAGCCAGACAGGGCCCAAGGCACTATAATGCTCTGGGGGGGCCCTGCATCATTGCTTGGAGCCCCAGCTAGAGCCTTGTGCACAAGTATGGCTCTGGTCATTTATTCAATTCCAGGATAAAAATTTTACATGGGACTGGATCTCAAAATATTTTTATTACTGATTTCCACTGTTTATTACAGTGGAAATCAGTAATGAAAAAAGGATTCAATTAATGAAATTTTTAAAGACTTTTCCATTAAAAACTTACCAATGTATGGCTACTTCTGCTGTCCTTATCTAGTCTGCCCATCTTACTAATATAGAAAAGTGTACATTGTTTTCACAACATGCATCCTAGTCTTTCAAAGCATACCTTATTTTGATGATCACACTTTAGATCTTGAACCATCAGAATAATGGTGTCTACCATAACTGACAGAATGTCTGGTTTATATACAGTATTTTTCAGTGTATAAGATGATACTTGTTTCTAAAATTTTTAGACCAAAAATTGGAGGGTCATCTTATACACAGAGAGTAACTGGTTGAGAGACCTGCGGTTGCTGTGGCGAAACTGCCAGTACCTTGTCTCCACGAACAGGCTTCTGTCAATCACTAGCCTTTGTTAACTCTGTCGATTGATGTCATTAACGGCTGATTCTGAATAAACCAATCAGAACTCTGAAAGTATTCGTACGTCTGCAACTCATTGGTGGGATAAGTTAATGCATTAACAATATTTTGAACACTAACACATAAAAATGTCTGAAAATAAAAAAGCGATGAAGAAAATGATACGCTCGGAAATGAGAGTGATGCATAATTTCTTAGTATGTATCTTAAAAATATCAAATGTGTTCTGTTTTAGGTTTAAAATATTCATTTCTTAATTTTGGGTTCAAAAAAGTAGGGTTCATCTTATACATGGGGGTGTCTTATACACGAAAAAATATGGTATATATTTTTTCAGTCAAGTGATCCTAAGCCAATGTTATGAATAATATCATGTTTAACTGCTGCAAATTTTTAATAGTGATTGATATATGAACCTGACTTTCAGACGTTCTTGAAGGCTGCATGTTTGTTCAGTTATTCACATGTGACATTCCTGTGATGTTGTATGGTCTGTTGAAATGAAGTCTTCTGCTAGAAGAAGTGGTACAGTGACAGATTCACTTTCCATACAGAGTTAGTAGAACAATCACAAACATCAATGCCATGGTGGGATTTGAACCCACAGCCTCTTGGCTGGAGAGCAGATATGCTAACTACTCAGCCAACAAGGCTGCATGTGAAGACCAAATATCAGCCTTTATATATTGTATATAAAAACTTTTAGCGTGTACCAATACTGAATACTCCACTTTTGCAATTTCAAACCAAATAAAAAAAAGGTGTAATCTCTAACAGTGGTTTAAATGTGGGATGAAATAATTAGTTACTTTATTTTAAAAATTCCAGGTATAAAATATGTAGAACTGTAGACTGTACCATCCCTTTTTTTAATATTTTCTGAAAAACTTCATCTTACTATACAGTGACATGTTCTTCAGAGGGGGAAAAACTAGAGAATTAAGATGTTAATGGATATACTTGCTTCACTCTACTCAAAAGCTGATGAAAATGACTGCTATTTATGTTAATGCACTTTACAACACAAGGTCTCTCAAGAGATGGTGAAAATTCCACTTCCAGTAAGCAGTTTAAGTCCTCAAGCTTTTGTTTACATGCTGTGATAGCCTAAAAAAAAGAAAAAAGAATCAATTAAGAGAACTAACACTTATTAATCCCAACACATACTTATCACAATAACTCATCAGCACAATAACTTTCTTTCAGCAAAATAATTTATTAAACCACACACATACACTGAAGATATGAAAAAATAATTATGCAAAATGTAAGCATTAATCTGCAGCTGTGAGCATAATATCCAAACTTCAATTTCCAATTTATATAACAGTTAATATTATATCAAAACACTATAAATAAGAAATGAATTAGTAAGTGTATTATCATGAATAATGTATGGCCTAAATTTATTAAATATATAGTTAAATTAAAATATATATTAAATTTGGCTTTCTGAATGAAGTATGACCACCTGTATATATATATTTTTTTAAATCTCCATATTTAAGCATTTCAGTTTGAACATCATTTATTACAGCTCCCTTTCAAATTTCTATTCGTTTTTTCTATCTCAGTATTAAAATATAACAATGATTCCATTCCTACTGGATATTTTCTGCTACTCAATTCTTTGTTATCTTAAATATATATATATATATATATATATATATATATATGCAGCCTGAAGTAGTGGCTAAAGTCAGGCTATAATGAAAATGAAGCACAGAACAAACAAATGAAATTAAATGATATGACCTAATGATTTATTTTGTCTCTGTCATAGGGACATCATTGAGGATAACACATTAAAATTTTACGTTATATTTTAACACATTAAAATATAAAACTTTAAAATGTATACAAAGACAATAAAAAAAGTGCAAACAATTTGAACTTTCTGCTTCAAGTCTTAGAAAGGTACCTTTATGAGTGCTGGTCAGCACTCATAGAGGATGCCTTTAGAGGGAAACTGATGGAAATAGAGGGAAATTGTATGAAATTAGAGAGTTTCATACAATTTCCAGAAAAAAAAAATCTCATGTTTAAACTTGTTATGAATTTGATTTTTTAAAAAATATTGGACTGCCCATACCTTTTGTGACAGATGTATTTATTATGTATATTTATCTTTCAGTATACTTATAATAGGCTAACTTGTCAGAGTAAGGAAATTCGTAGATACCTAGAATTGAGAAGGAGAGGAAATCGATGTTCAGGAAAGCAGACAAGTGTGGCAAACTTAATATGTGGTTTAAAAGCTGTACAGAGATTGTAGCTTTCAGATCACAATTTTTCATATAATGAGGAATTTCACATAATTTCAAGGGGAAAAAAGGCTGTTGTTCAAGTTTAAACTTGTGAAAAGTTGTGAAAAATTTCATTCTGTTGGCAGTGCCCACACATGATCTTCTAGGACTGAGCGACAAAAGTTTATCTTTGGTAGAATGGCTATGCAGTTCAAAATCTATACAGAGACTGTATTTCTTCAAAGTTTTAGCTTTTTTTTAATGTATTCCAGGATGCAGAAAATCTTGATATTTGGTTTGCAAGCTGTACAAAGATTGCATTTGTTTAAAGTTATGGATATTTTTTCTGAGGTACCCAGTTACAAGGCACAGTAATTTCATTACTAAGATATACAAGTGAATGTTGAGAGTAAGTGTGTGCATATATGGATGAGGAGACTTCAATAATTTGTTAATTCTCTTATTACTGCAGCCATATACAATATGCACACATTATTATCAGTCTCTAGAAAAGTCAGACTGTTGTTAATCTGGGATGGTGGCTGTTGAAAGGATAGAGGAATGTGTCTATTTTAAATAAATATAAATTTATTTAAATTTACATTTATTAAATTTACAAAAATTTACATTTATTAAATTTACAAAAATTAATTATAATTTTTATTTTATGTAGTTGTGTATTGTTAATATATCGTGTTTACATGTAGAGTTAATTTTGAATGAAGCTGTTGGATTCTGATTATATAGAGATTGAAGTAATTATTATTTGTTTCAGAATCCAACATGATCTTCCATCACATAGGCAAAACTTGTAAATATTATTTAATGTAAATCACTTATTTTACAATTAAATATTCATATAACTACCTTAATTTTGTCTAATATTAAATTAATTAATCAAAGATATATGTATTAATAATGAAAATACTGTGTTAAATATTATTAAGTTATTTTATTTATTACTATGTTAATATTATAGAATTTGTACTTGATAATTTTAACTGCGTATTAATTGAAATGTAAATATTCTCTATTTATTTCTGTTATAGAAGTTTAGAGTTATGCAATAGCTCAATTTTATTATATTTTATTTGTTGTCATGGAGACGCATGAAGAAGCGAGCGCGAGTGGAACAGAGCGTGAGCTAGGACAAGGATAATAAAAAAATTATATAGAGGTAACGAGAGAGTTGGAACGGAAATTTTGAAGTGAAAGGAAGCAAGGGTATAAACTAGAGAGGTGGAAGTAAATAAAAAGTTCTCAAGGGCAGAAGTTAAAGGGGATAATAATTATAAGCGAAAAAAGACGAAGTGAATTTTATAGTTAGCTGAAAGTAAAGTCAGCAGTGATAATTAAAGGAATTTAATGCCGCAATCAGATAATATGAAGAAACTGGACGTTCAGTGAAGAATTCTGATTAAACCTAGTTAATCTAGAATTGCGACTTAATTCTAAATCGCCCTAAGCAGAACTGCACAGTGTTTAATTATTTAATGAGTGGTAACAAGGATAATCAAAGTACCTTACAGTTGATATCCATAGTCGTGAAGCGTGATTAATAGTGTTTTAGTTATAACTGCGGAGAAGTCTTATAAATGTGTTCTTAAGTGCAACAAATATATTTTGAAAGTTATTCGTAACGTAATTGATGTACTAGGAACTGTTTCTGGTAAGCACTGACATATTGATCATTTTCAATGTATGAAGAATTGAATGTTAGTTATGCTACGTTTAACCTAACTTTAACTGTGGAAATTCTTTGCGAATCAGAATTTGAAAATAAGAATTGTTGAGAGATATTTACAGCAATTAGTGCCTGCGGTGTTCTTTAATCGTATAGCATAGCTGAGAACTGTGTGGAAACCATTCAGATGGGAAGTTCTATTGTATTTAATTAAGTGTAGGAATTTTGTGACTCAGAAACTGAGAAAGTGTATGTAATGTTTGGAAGATTGAACTAATGTGATTGACTTGACCTAATATTTAACTTTATTCTATTGTTTAAAATTAGAGGTAGAATTTATGTATGTGTCATATAGCTTATATTAAATGTTTTATTTTGTTAATCTAATTATTGTGTTTGCCTGAATTCCTTTTTATTGCACCGTTCATAAAAATTCGAATCTTGCGGGAATCCCAAGTGGAAAATAAAATACCTCGGCCAGAATGAATGAGGAGACTGCTAACTAACTATGAATTGATCCTGCTATTTTATATAGACTAATCTAAGGATAGAGTGGCGCAGCATAATAGAAATTTCTCTACCCTTGGATTGGTGATCAATTTACAATTAGTTGTTTTTTTTATGAAAGTGACTTGTAACAAGATGGCGGATTCGAACATGAAGAAGAGAACGTCACAACAAAGCGAATTCACTTCACTGTAATTTAGTTTGGCCAAAATAATCATTACAGTTTAATGCTTGTGTATGTTTAAAATACATAAGTTATTTTACTCACTTTATTTCGTATCCAAACATAAGTAGTACAGTAGCAAGTAAGTGGTTTTTTGGGATGCACAGCAGCTGGGTTCTCGTTCCTGCACCTTGTTAGTACCCATTAGGGGGAAGCTAAAGTTGCTATCAACCAAACGCAAGTGATTTTACTCATTTATTTCACTGAAAATAGGTTTTTACAGTTTTAAAGCAGAGCATTGTGAGGACACTATGTAATGGCAGTGGTTTCTCTGACTTTATGAAGTGGAAACTGAAAGTATAAGGTGTACTGCATCATGCATGAGTGAAAAGAGTAAACAGCTGGATGGAAGAATTTTTAGAACAAGTTAGAGAAACGTTCCATTAGTACTAGTCTTTGGTAAATTTTAAAAATTGTTAGCTGTTGCATTAGAAATGTAACTGGAATAGCAGTTGTGGAAGCAATTAAAGGAACTCTGGAACCCTTACTAAATGAAGTTTCTCATAGAAGGAGAAAATATTTATCAGATATTAAATGTTCCATTAGAACGGTAATGATTTAATTGTTTCTGGAAATTAGATTGAAATGGCTGATTATTTTTCCTCAGAAATCTTTCATATAAGAAGAGGGAAAAAGTTGTGAATATAAAAGATAAGGCAAGAAGAAAGAGTTTTATGTGACTTTTCTGGAAGGTATTTCATGGAGGAATGCAGGAGTGTTTGAAATCAAGGATTCTATTATCCAAGTCTGAACTCTCATATCTCTTACTGTAAATAGAATTTATACAGTTATCAAGATTTTCCAGGAAAAGAGCTGTTTCTGCTGAGAGATAAAGAAACTCTTTTTTTTATCTCTCTAACTATTATTAGAGAAATCCAGATGCGATGCGATTTATTTATCATTTTAAGTCTTAAGATGATTTTCTGTTGTTAAAGTTTACTTCAGAATGTTGTATATTCCTTGTATAAATCTATCTTAGAATTATTAAACTATTTTCTTTTCTAAATCACTTAGGGAATTGAACAACGTAGATACGAATATAAATTAAATTATACTTTAAGTTTTAAGAGAGGTAAACCGTGAGTAGACATAACTATACATAATAAATAACGGAAAAACTCACGTAGAAATATTATTTAATAGTATAATTTTCGCCTGTGTCACAGGCATCTTCAGTACAATTAGGCACAAAAATTAAACACTAACTGACAATTCCAAAAAGCGCCACCTAAGTAGCTGGTGTAAGATAACTAAAAAGGTCAATAACTTTCCTAAAAAAAAAAAATTTAATACAATAAAAAGTTAGGAAAGATTAGCTGATTTGTAAAGTACTATCTCCCATAAAGGGGATAGATGTAAGCCGTCGGATCTGTTTAAGTTAGGAGAATGAAGTAGAGTTTCACATGCTTCTTTATAAAGGCGTTCCATGAAAAACTGACTTTTGTGAAGAACTTTTGTCTTTCTCCAATGAACTCTGTGTCTAGTGAAGATGGCATGTTCTGCAAGTCCAGACTTTTCAGGTTTAAAGTATTCAATATAAGATTGGTGTTCTTCTAGCCGAATGGAGGCAGATCTTCCCGTTTGTCCGAAATAACATAATCCACAAGAACACGGAATCTGGTAGACACCTGGATGATTAAGATGTGGAAGCTTGTCCTTTGGAGAAGCGAGAAAGGTGGAGATTTTTCTAAACGGTCGAAAGGCAACAAAAATATTCAGTGGTTTTAAAATTTTTGCTATACGTTCACTGATGCCTTGTATATAAGGGATGGTAATGCACGTTATTTCCTCTGTGTTTGAAGAGGGAGACATATTAAACCCACTCAAAGTTCTTTTAATGAAGCAATTCTTATAGCCATTAGATAGAAAGGAAGAAGTTATATATCGTATTTCTTTCTGTAAAAGATCGTCTGTAGAACAAAAGGAGTGGGCCCGATGAACCAGTGTTTTAATAGTTCCTGCCTTTTGACTGGGATGGGGATGAGATTCCGCATGGATATAATGGCCTGTATGAGTCTTCTTTCTATAAACTGAGAAATGTAGGTTACCATCTGGTTGGCGAAGAATTAGAAGATCTAAAAAGGCTAACTGCTTATTTGATTCTACTTCTAGGGTAAACTTGATCCTAGGATGAAATGCGTTTAACTTATTGAGAAATTGTTGAAGTTCATCAGACGAGCCATTCCATACAGCAAAAATGTCATCGACATATCTGAACCAATGAGTAGGTCTGGGAGAAATATTGTCAAAGATACGTTGTTCAAAATGTTCCATAAAGAAATTGGAGATAGCAGGAGAGAGAGGATTACCCATTGCTGTTCCTTCAATTTGTTTACAACTTATTTTTAAAAGAAAAATAACCAGAATTTATTACAAAATCAAATAAGTTTACAATGTCTGAAGGAAATTCCTGTTGTAGTAATTCAATACTTTCTGAAAGAGGCACATTTGTAAATAAAGAAACAACATCTAAACTGATCATGATATCAGAAACGTCCATTATATCCAGGCATTCCGTTAAGACCAGTCGTAGATTGTATAGGTTGCCCAACTTACAAAATCTCAAAATTTTTATCTAATTTACTCTCCTCTTCAACTAGAAGAACTGATACTTATATAAAAAATACTTTGGATTTTAAAAATAAAATTTCAGATCTTCATTTGGATGTTTCTGATATCATGATCAGTTTAGATGTTGTTTCTTTATTTACAAATGTGCCTCTTTCGGAAAGTATTGAATTACTACAACAGGAATTTCCTTCAGACATTGTAAACTTATTTGATTTTGTAATAAATTCTGGTTATTTTTCTTTTAAAAATAAGTTGTATCAACAAATTGAAGGAACAGCAATGGGTAATCCTCTCTCTCCTGCTATCTCCAATTTCTTTATGGAACATTTTGAACAACGTATCTTTGACAATATTTCTCCCAGACCTACTCATTGGTTCAGATATGTCGATGACATTTTTGCTGTATGGAATGGCTCGTCTGATGAACTTCAACAATTTCTCAATAAGTTAAACGCATTTCATCCTAGGATCAAGTTTACCCTAGAAGTAGAATCAAATAAGCAGTTAGCCTTTTTAGATCTTCTAATTCTTCGCCAACCAGATGGTAACCTACATTTCTCAGTTTATAGAAAGAAGACTCATACAGGCCATTATATCCATGCGGAATCTCATCCCCATCCCAGTCAAAAGGCAGGAACTATTAAAACACTGGTTCATCGGGCCCACTCCTTTTGTTCTACAGACGATCTTTTACAGAAAGAAATACGATATATAACTTCTTCCTTTCTATCTAATGGCTATAAGAATTGCTTCATTAAAAGAACTTTGAGTAGGTTTAATATGTCTCCCTCTTCAAACACAGAGGAAATAACGCGCATTACCATCCCTTAATATACAAGGCATCAGTGAACGTATAGCAAAAATTTTAAAACCACTGAATATTTTTGTTGCCTTTCGACCGTTTAGAAAAATCTCCACCTTTCTCGCTTCTCCAAAGGACAAGCTTCCACATCTTAATCATCCAGGTGTCTACCAGATTCCGTGTTCTTGTGGATTATGTTATTTCAGACAAACGGGAAGATCTGCCTCCATTCGGCTAGAAGAACACCAATCTTATATTGAATACTTTAAACCTGAAAAGTCTGGACTTGCAGAACATGCCATCTTCACTAGACACAGAGTTCATTGGAGAAAGACAAAAGTTCTTCACAAAAGTCAGTTTTTCATGGAACGCCTTTATAAAGAAGCATGTGAAACTCTACTTCATTCTCCTAACTTAAACAGATCCGACGGCTTACGTCTATCCCCTTTATGGGAGATAGTACTTTACAAATCAGCTAATCTTTCCTAACTTTTTATTGTATTAAATTTTTTTTTTTTTTTTTTTTAGGAAAGTTATTGACCTTTTTAGTTATCTTACACCAGCTACTTAGGTGGCGCTTTTTGGAATTGTCAGTTAGTGTTTAATTTTTGTGCCTAATTGTACTGAAGATGCCTGTGACACACAGGCGAAAATTATACTATTAAATAATATTTCTACGTGAGTTTTTCCGTTATTTATTATGTATAGTTAAATTATACTTTAATAAATATTTCCGATATTTCGGCAACGTCACGTTGCCATTTTCAAAAGGAACTTACAAAAAGGCACGTGCACGCAGGCACTACAACACAGTAACTGAGAATGAAGATATGAAGCTATCGTTCTCCTAGAAGTCCTGATGGTGCCCTCTAGCATGCTAAGTAGATGTTCTTGGCCGTTGGGCTGAAGGTCTGCTGATGTATGCCTCCCAAATTTGGGGCAGTTGCATACAACCAAATTTGTTGGAGTTTGGAGAGTTTCTTAACTGAGGCTGATTCCATAAATAGTCTTTCGAATTTGTATTTGCTATTCTGTAGCGTGCATCCAGAGCATGGTCTGCAAGACCAGAATGGCTGTACTTGTGAAACCGGATGTAGTCCTTGTGTTCAGAAATTCTGATATTCGCTGTCCTGCCTGTTTGGCCAAAGTACAACAGTTTACAACTGCAAGGGACCTGGTATACACTAGGTAGGTCTAGGGGAAGTGGTTGGTCTTTGGTGGAGCGGATAAGGGATGCCAATTTTCTGTAAGGCCTGTAACAGGAGGTGAGGTCATGTTTTTTTAAAATTTTGGTAATTTTTTCCAAGGTATGTAGGGAATGGTGATGGATTTAGAGTAATCTTTGTTGTGGAGGGGGGCTGTGGTTTGTAGGTTTTAATATTTTTTGGGGGGGGGGGTAGCCATTGGCTGAGAAAGTGTTGAGGATGTGATTTAGTTCAGTGTTTAGGGCCATGTCGTTAGAACAGATTACTTTAGCCCTGTTGTATAGTGTTTTCACCACTCCATATTGTTGTGAGGGGGGGGGGGATTGTTGGTGAATGTATCTGCCTGTATGGGTGGGTTTTCTATAAACTGAGAAAACCAAGGTTCCATCAGGCTGGTGGGTGACTAGTGTGTCTAGGAATAATATAGATATTATTCCTATATAATATTCATCATATAGATTTGTGCCCTCTATTTGTTTATATTTTGTTCTCCAGCATGGAGGGTAAAAACTATAGATCTGACATTTTTAATTAGCCTTACGGTATTATTTTAGGGAGGGATATCTGTGAAAAGTGGTATTTAACGATCAAAGCTGTATAACTGAGAGAGGACCTCCACATAGCCTTTAAAGGAATATGGAGAACTGACCAGGGCTTCTGACCTAATGTCCAATCCTCACCTTCTTGTGGTGCACCTGTTAGGTATCTATCTGGATACTGGGGAACAAGGATGAGCTGGCAATTTGGGATTTAGCTGACCAAATTGTATTCATATTGGCTTAAACCAAAATATAAAAAATGATATTTGTGAAAAGGATAGTAATGAATTGATCATGATATCTGAATTGTTCAGGATAAAAATTTAAAAGTTCCCACAACCACCACTAATTCTCTTGCTCATTTCCTTCTGATATCCGAAGAATCATTTAACCCTATTCATCCTTCCTCCTGGAAAACAGACCTTACGCATCCTCTTTTACCCAGTTTTAATAATGGAATCTCCATACATCACCACCCACCAAGCCATTCATTACCAGCATTTCTCTACTTTTTTTTTCTTTTTATTCTTTTGCACCCTTTCATTCATATCCACATAACATCTAATCTCAGTGTACATATACCTCATCTCATTTCTCATTGTGATCAACTCATTCTTCAATTCCTGCATTCCTTTAACTTCCATTACTCTTTTGCATTTTAGCAATTGCACTTTCATTCCCATATGTGAATTACTTAAACCAACAGTCCTCTATGTCTCCAATCCACAGTGGATGCTACTGTTACACAGAAACAAATAGAAAATTCCAAAGAATCAAATGGAAAAATACTGCTATCTTAATCATAATAATCCTTTTTTTTTTGGAGGAAGGGGGGAGGAGGCAGGGGTCAGATGCTGTTCTTAAAAATCAATGTAACATAACCTAAATAAATATGGATGCATGACACTTCCTAAGATAGAAACAGTAGTTTTAAGGCCACCTACACAAAACTGTAGATACCAACTAATCCAGATTAGACTTAGAGCTTTATGCTTTAATCCTTTTCACTTCCTTTATTTGGCTATGTACACATTACTCTGTCATGTGCTTCATTTCAATTAAATTGACAATATGAGTGGGTTACCTCACTGAATATTATTTTTCAAAGTACAGTCAACTATTACAGAGACTATTGTTACAGTGAATTCACTCTATGACAAAATACTGAAAAGTCATAAGCAAACAAATTCACTATAGTAAACCTTCAAGTTGACTTTAGATGTCCAAATATCTATATCATTTTTGATTCATTTCATGATACTCTTTCCTCTATCTGTAAGCTTTACTTAGTAGTCTAAAAAATATTGTTCTGCCTTCATGATATATAGTATACGTCTATATTCAAATATAACTGAAATTTTGTATACTTTTGCTATGATCTGAGGAGTTTTTTTAATGTGAATCCCACTTATTAAAGGTTATAAATCATTAGTATGAAAGTATTGTAAATAGGTTAAGGATTAGATTACCTGGAAATTGTGCTCTTGAGAGGCAATCACAGAACTATGAGAAGCTATTACATGACTCAAAAAAAAGCAAGGTAATGGTCTCACACCAGGTCAAGAAAATCATCTACTGATCAAAGATATTAACAAACATCCATGCTGCAGTGAGATTCAAACTCCAAATATCTCACAGCTGGTGAGTAGAGATATTTCCACTCAATGCAACCAGGCCAGCAGTTTGCTAACAGGAGCCTTCTAAATAATTTCTTTACTGAACTGCTTTTTTGTTTTAACTTCTTGAGTTTGATTACTTTTCCTCTGAAAACTGTTCAACTCTGATTGTTTTTAAAACTTTCTCATACGTTTATTTTTGATTTTAATTTTTATCAAGCTTTTACAGATTTTATAAAGTACAGATTGTACTTTATAAAATCTGTGCTTTGTTAGTCAGTCCATACTGATGCAATTGCTACATTTTGTTGTTGCTGCTTATGTGCTCTCTGTGGATGCAATGTGGAGATAACACATAAGAACAATTCTTTTTGTACAAACACATCAGTGTTGAAAGATGGCATTAGTAATGACTAGTTCACATCCTAAGCAGAATGTTTTTTCTTGTATTTTTATTTTTCTTCAAATTTTATCTTTCTTTCTTTTCTAATGTCAGTTGTTCTCAACTTCTTTTCTGCTTGCACCTCCAGTGGGGATATGATAGCATAATTAAATTGTGCAATTTGTTGCTTTGAAATTATCATTTACTATTCTAATCAAAACCTTAATTCAAGCATTTTATTATGTATTTATGCTTTACCTAATTCTTCTTTTTCTCTTAATCTCCCTACCAGCCAATGTGGATGAAATAGTGACACCAAATTGCATTTCTTATACATGTTATTCAATAGGTTTTAGAGCTTCGTATCCAGATTTATCTGGATGTCTATAGACGTCGTGGCTGATTGGGGGTTTAATCCCTTTTGCATGAATATATCATGTTATACTCATTAATTAAAAGGATTGCATTTATTTTAATCTTAATCTTGGTAATAATAGTTGTATTAATGTTATTTTTGTAATTCCATGATGGTAATAATTATACCTACCACATTCAAAGTATGGAATCCAGGAATGTATTAGCAGAGCTAATCTCAGGTGGTATGGTCACTTAAACAGAATGGGAGAGATGAGATTAGTGAAACAAGTGTTCTCTGCCAGGTTGGCAGGAAAAAGACTCAGAAGAAGACCAAGATATAGGTGGATTGATATGGTAAAAAGTGCCTTAGAAGATAGAAATATAAGATGTGATAATGTTGGAGTCTTGACAGGTAACAAATTGATTTGGAGGAAAATTGTAGATAGAAAATTAGTAATGATGTAAATTTTTCATGTAGTACTATCATATCCTGTCCCTTGAGGGTACATGTCAGGAATTTGATGATGACGACATTCAAAGTATCATATGAATTCATATACCTACTTAGGATAAATGTTCATAGTATTCAAATTTAACATCCCTTAAGCTTTCTTATTAAATAGCTTTTACCGTACAGTTTTTTAATATATTTAAATGATTGCCGACCTGGTTGGCATATCCGCTCTCCAGCCAAAAGGCTGCAAGTTCGAATCCCACTGTGGGCATGGATGTTTGTGATTGTCTATGGAAATACTAGTGGCAGGCAGTGGATGGCATTGATGTTGCGGTTAGTTGTAGTTGGTGGACTGAGCGGTGGAGACAGAGAGATATAGAGTAGATGTCCTCCCTCGATGAGTCTTTGGACTCCCTGGAGGTGTCACGTAGTAGTAATAATAATAAATCAAATATTATTACCTTTTTTTTTTTTTTTTTTTTAAGCATTTTCAAACATTTAATATACATGAAAATTTCATTATAACATCAAAAGAAAAACCAAAATATAATTAAACACAACATTTTGGGTAATTATAGTACATTTATTACCTGCATTACTTTCAACTTTAAACTGCTATCTTTTCTTGCATTTGCTTTTAAAACCTAGGGAAAAAATAGTATATTCTGTGTGAATAAAAAATATAGGTTCTGCATTAAATTTAAAATAAATGAGTATTCTGATCAACATAATTATTCAACTATAATTACCATTACTTCTGCAAAGGTTAACCCAATGAATTCTGATAGAACCTATGGAATAAAAATATAACAAATAATATATAAGTACAAGAGAAGAAACAAATGTGGATCAATTTTTATATATATATATATATATATATATATATATTTTTTTTTTTTTTTTTTTTTTTTAATACAGCAGTCCCAGGGATAAGAGGTTGCAAAACTATAACACATCAGTATTACAAGTTTATCATATTGAAATATTACATCAAAATATTGATAAACCAAGTGAAAAAAAACTTTCCACAACTAGCTCTAATCTAGAGTATTAGATTAGAGCTAGTACTGAATTTATAATAATAAGGTGCTACACCATTTCACTACTTGTATATGGGATATACATGACTTCTGCATT
The DNA here is from genome assembly GCF_054136105.1 of Typopeltis vanoorti. Taxonomy (NCBI): domain Eukaryota; kingdom Metazoa; phylum Arthropoda; class Arachnida; order Uropygi; family Thelyphonidae; genus Typopeltis; species Typopeltis vanoorti. The sequence goes on along the minus strand of NC_143567.1, from coordinate 73,146,264 downwards.
ATTTCAACCTTAGTATTTCTTCTGGGTCTGGTTCCTACTGATGACACTTGAATAATTTTTGTCTTTGAGCTTGATTCTGGGGAGTAGAATAGTTCTGCGTGGTGGTAAGTTTTTGTCTGTCATTGAGTAGAGTCACTGATGAGAGTTTTGACAAATTTATGTGAAATTAAATCTTTTTGAATCACTCAGTGAGATTTGGAGAAATCTTGTAGATTACTCAGAATTTTTGAAAAAAGGTTCCTCCCCCTTCCCCTTAACAGTACCTCAATAAAGATTGAAACCAGTCTGTGTGGTGCCCCTCTATATATAAATAGTCTAGTCATGAAGAAACTTCACATGCAAACTTTGTTTGCTTACACCTGAATAAAGGATTAAACAAGAATATAATTTCTTTACATTTTTAACTGAATTTATAACCAAGTGAAAAAAAACTTTTTACAATTATAAATTCTATCCCACCAGAACAGTTATTATAATCATATTTTACCTAAATTTATGACTCTACAAACAATTTGAATGAAACAAACATTTTTGCAGATTTCAACTATCAAATTTCAATCAGATCAATTCATTTAGTGTCGCTAAATTATTTTCATATGGACTGATGAACAAAACTAATCTAATAGACATTTTGCTAAATGCATCTAACGAATACCAACTAGGAAATAATTGCAGACAATCATAAAAAAAGGTACGTTTTGCAGAATTTTTTTTTTTTTTTTTTTGAATAGCGAGATCATTCATTATCACAATAACTGCACTAAACAAAATCATTTATTACGATGGTCCTATTATATAATTATCAACTCAAATCCTGCCAATTAATGAATTATAACAGAGATTTAAAAAACACTCCTTCTCCAAGCAGTCTTAAACTTAGGACTGGCTCAGTAAGAAAAATTACTGCCCTAGTTTAACAGACATATAGATTAACTCTTATAATAATTTATAATGTACATAATTTGAGATTCTTCAAGTTTCAAATGTAAACATTTTACACTATATTTGTTACTAATATCATATGTATGTGACAAATTTGCATTATTCAAAAAGATAAGTGGATGTTACCTTTTGTTGGGCAAATGTCAAAAGTTAGTGCATTTATGACACATCTACCTTTTTTTTTTTTTAAAGCTAATTTTGTTTTTATAATTTTTGCCACTCAAACTGCCCAACTGAAACCAAACCAAAACTATTCAACAAAATTTAATAGAGATCCTACATACAAAATTTTATTAAATTCATTCCAGAGCATAAAATTATTAATGTGAATTCAGGTCATTTTGCCTACAAAACTGATCCAACTGAGACAATAACTGAACCACACAGAGATAAGTTCTTTTGTGCATCCTAAATGTGAAATTTTAACAAATTCCTTCCAGTCCAAGAAGAGTTATTGCAATCGTATTTCAACATATTTTGCTTCCTTGTGATACTGCAAATAATCAACAGAAACAAAAATTTAATTGGTTTGACAAATTTTTTAAGGATTCCAAAAAATAAAATCCATCTAGCCAGATTTCGAAATAACTTGTGTACAGATGGACAGAGAAAAAAATTTATCTAACAGATGGATATGCATCTTTCAAAACATTCAATAAAATATGAAAAACAGATTTGAAACCTAATGAAAAGTTGAGATCTATAAACACAGTGCACTTGTTAAATAACAAGACAAAATTCATACAAAAATCAAGAGCAACTACAAGAACATAAAGCAATACCGTATTTTTCAATAGATAACATGCGCATTAGCTATACAAAAAAAAGTCTAAATTCGTTAAAAATGAACATGTGTGGTATATATTTGAAAGGTATGAGAGGTAAATCAAATGTAATAACAAAACTAAGGTAGAAGTATTACTTAATATTTATTGAACATTATACAATTCAAATCCAAAAAATTCTTCATCAGACTCAATATTGAAAGAATCAATTGCATAAAAAATTTCGTTTGGTATTTCTTCAGCTTCATAATCACTGTCACTGGACACCACTGCATTCCTTTGTGCTTTAATGAAACCATTTCTAACACAGTTTTCACTTACAGCAGCCCAACTTTCTACAATCCATGTAACGATATTTTTATATGATGTTCTTTTCATCTGCCCTGTTTTGTTATGTTCATGGATGCCATTCGTCATCCAGTCTTCCCACTTAGCCTGCAAATTGTCTTTGAATGGTTTATTTACTGCAAGATCAAGGAGTTGGAGTTTTTTTGTTAAACCACCTGGAATGATGGCCAATTTGGAATACTTACAATTGTTTTAACTTCTGCTGTCGTGTGTGCTCTACATGAATCCAACACTAACAAAGATTTTGGGTTGAAAAATGACATTTTTCTCTTTTGCTACACATTCTCCAACCAAAATTTCATAACCTCAGAATTTATCCAACCTTTATTAGTAGTAACAATAATATCTTTGGAATCACAACCTTTTGGAACAGTCCTTCTTTTGAAAATCACCATCGGTGGCAGTTTGGAACCACCTGCAGTTACACAGAGAACCACAGTAAAGTTAGACATTTCATGCCCTGTTGTACCAACTAAAACCTCTTTTGCTCCCTTCAGATTCACAATCCTAGAACTAGGCATGTCAAAACTTACAGGAACTTCATCCATATTCCCAAAATGACAAGCATCAGCCCCCACACAAGTTTTCTCTCATAAACAAACGAAATTTAGCTACTTTCACTTCCCAGGTCGCATGGCAAATTTTGTCCAAAACACTTAAATTGTTACGTTTCTCTTCATAAATCCAAAAACCCAAGATGGGTAGGCCCTGAAATCCTTTATATTATTGTTTTGACCAATTCTTTTCAATTCCTGCAACACACGCACAGTAGATATTCTCATACCTTTAGCTCTTTCACTAACAACCCAACAGTCAGCCATTTGTTTAGTACTGTTCCTCCTCTCGCCCATCTCACATGTTTATTCAAACAATGCATAACACTGAGATAGTGCTGACTCATAACCATCTGGCCCTCTGGAACAAATTCCATGAATGCAGAAGAAAACAATCAACATTGTTCTGATTCAAGACTTCTGCAATCCAACCATTTGCTATCTTGAAGACATCAGCAATCACCATCCCATACTATGTCATTTTGTTTCCAGGTCATATTAAAAGCACCACAATTCATCACCATTCACAAGACACTAATGCCTGTGAAACACCAACAGCATCTATGCAAGAACTAATGAAGCTATTGCAACATGCATGTGCTCAATGGAAAGAGTACACTATCAGTTAAAATACCATATATTATTTTGCCCAATTCTATTTATGGTGAGCCCATAAAATAAGTTAATCATAGGACAGACTTGTTTTTGTGAATTTTTTTTCATTTCAATAAATAAAAAAATGGGAGAACTAAAATCTCACTCATATTTGACCAGTTAATTTAACTGATCAAGCAAGCTTGAGATTGATCAGTTAACTTAGAAAGGTGCATTCTTTCTCAGAATATGTTCTATTCTTCAATGAAAAGTTTGTAACCGCTAACATAAGGATTACTTGGCTGACTTAGTTGCTTATTGATTTTGAGAAGAGACTGAGCTTTTATTTCTTCTATGAAAAATTCTCAGGAACAACAAGAATTCTTGTTTTTCCCCTGAGTTGGTTTCATGAGATTTTCTTCGATAAAAAAAATAAACTAAAGATGATAACACCTTTTCTTTCTTTGAATCTAATTTTTCATCTAAGAGCTGTTTCGTAATCCCTGAAGATGTCTCAGTGACTGAGACAAAATATAGGAAGTATTAAATTCTGTTTTAATCCTTTCTGAGTGCTGTATACAATCCATTAAGCCTCCAACATGATGCTTTTATGTTAACCACCAACTAACTATGAGAGGGGCTGGAAAGTTCTGATAAATACCCAGAACAAAAATGATATTAAAGCTACTGATATAATCACAAGAAAGAACATACTAGTAGCAGAGTTATGAAGGTAACTTATGTTCTGATATTCTTATATCCTTGTATGTTCTTTCTTGTGGTTATATTAGTTGCTTTAATATCAGTGTGTTTATCAGAACTTTCTAGCCCCATTGTAATTTTTCATTTCATAGCCACTATACACTGATCTCAACAATCTGCTGTGTGTGTGTGTGTGTGTGTGTGTGAGAGAGAGAGAGAGAGAGAGAGAGAAGATTGTACTTCGAGACTTTATTGTATATCCTTTCAATCCCACCATTTAAAAAGTATATGCCAGCATTTATGTGAAGTGAAATTGACTCACTTCTTAAATTCTTATATTGACATTTTTAAAGAAATTTTAAGACAATAAATTATCTAATTATTCAGAGTATAAACCAATATTATAGTGAATTTGCTTTGTTTACCCAAATTTCCCTAAGAATACACCTTAGTTATTTAAAATTTGGTAGGGGAAATCTCAATGAAAGAGAGAATTTTCCATCAATTTTGTTCTACAGTAAAACATTCTTTAGCAGCACTTCTTGTAAGCATATCAGTGAAACCTACATTCAAGTTAATAAGACAGTAGACTATGTAGGAATATGAGATTAATGTTTGTGTAATTCAGAAAACCTACTTTATAAACTAAACACCTTACAGTGAAAGAAAAGTATATATTAATGGACTGTCCTGAAAAGGTGCAAAGATGAAAGAAAGTAATGCATATAATAGATAAGATACATCATTTAAAATTTAAACTTTTTAAAATTGATTTACTGAGCTTTAAAGAAATGTAATTTAATTCAATAAATCGGTACAAAATTAATAATAAACTGTTTGGCATTTCTAAATCTTTGTATTCTTGTTTTTATAAAAAACTTACATGTGCTCAAAGAATCAAATTAAGTACTCATAACTTGATTCTCAGAAATCTGCTCACCTGATCATGAAGATCAACTTCCACAGATGCTGAACCATCATTGATTTTAACTCTAAGTTGCCAACCTTCTGAAGTATTTTCCAGACGAGAGGTAAGTGTGCTGATAAATCCCTATGAAAACAAACCATGAACAGTATTAATTCTGGATGTCAAAGGAGCTTCTGTTATATCAACTAATGCTTTTTTATTCCTCCAAGGAGAAATAAAAGGCATTATTTAGAGCAACAAATTTAAAGAAAAAATAATATATAAACTGATGTTTGGGCATTAATACTAATAGTTCAATTATATTATTTATTGATATTATTTTCAATGTGCAATTTCCAATTCTCTCCTACAGGAAAAACTTTATTAACTTTTTTTATTCAGGAAGGACTAAGTGAGTCAATCTTAGTGAATAGCTATATGCTATATAAAATGCTATTTTTTTTTAGAAATTATTATTATTGCAAGGGCACCTCCATGGAATCTTATGAGTCATAGTGGGAGACCCAAACTATCAACACAATAAATATCATAAATGTCCTTGAAACCATTAACAGACAAAGCAATCAGAACTGACTCAGGCAACCCATTCCATTCATTCACTCTCCACGTGAAAAATCTATTCTTCATGCCCTTACTAACCAAACTCTGACCCAACTTTCAGAGATGACCTCTTATTCTGCTCTACAAGAAACTCAGGTGACCAGACTTGAGCACCGTAATCCAGATGTACGAAGGTTGTCTGAAAAGTTCCCGGCCTTGCCCATAGATGGCAACACTATTGGCAAGATTTTTTTTTTTCCTAAGTTGGTACATATGTCATAAGCATCCATGTGAAATTGCAAGTCATTCTATCAAGTAGTTTGTTTTATACAGCTGTCTGAAGCAAAAGTGTTGTCTGTATCCCTTGAAATGGATAAAATTGAGTATTGTGGGGTTATAAAATTCTTTCTAAAAGAAGTTTAACGCCAAAAGAAATTCATTCGAAGTTCATAAAAGTTTATGGGCATTCTTCTCCTTCGTTTTTGACAATTAAGAAATGGGCTGCCGAATTTAAACGTGGCTATTTAAATTCGGCCTTGAAGATGATCCACGTGAAGGACGTCCAAAAAGTGTAACAACACCAGAAATCATTGATCAAGTGCAAGATATGGTATTGGATGACTAGCAAGTCAAAGTGTGAAATTGCTGCAACTATAGGCATTTCAAAAGAACGTGAAGGATATATTTTGCATGAAGAATTGCAAATGAAAAAAGCTTTGGGCAAGATGGGTGCCACGCTTGCTCACAGCAGATCAAAAATGCATTCGCACGAAAATCTCTGAACAGTGTTTGGTGCATTTTAACAAGAATAAAACTGATTTTGTGCATCGATTTATTACTATGGATGAAAGTTGGATTCACAACTACACACCAGAATCCAAACAAAAGTAAAAACAGTGGACAGAAGCTCGTTCTTTGACAGCAAAGACAAAGTCAGTTCCATCAACAGGAAAGGTTGGTGTTTTGAAACATTGGTGTTTTGAGATGCTAAAGGCATTTTGTTTATTAATTATTTTGAAAAGGGTAAAACAAGAAAAAAAATCATCTTTCATCAGGACAATACACCTGCCCACAAAGGTGTTTCAGCAATGGGAAAATTAAGGGATCTGCACTATTAATTGTTGGAACATCCAACCTATTCCCCAGATTTAGCTCCCTCTTCTGACTTCTATCTCTTTCCAAAACTAAAACTCTTCCTCGCTGGTGCATTTTTCTTTGAATCAAGAGGTGATTGTAGCTGTAGAGGGGTATTTTGCAGATCTTACTGAGAACCACTACAGGGACGGGATAATGGCAATGGAGAATCGCTGGAATAAATGTATTAGTCTTAAGGGAGATATTATGTTGAAAAATAAAAATAATTTTGAAATTATAAATTTGTTTTTTCATCGTCAGGCCGAGAACTTTTCAGACCATCCTCATAGTTGTATCAAGGCTTTATATAAAGAGGAATGATAACTCTCTTATGTCTGCTTGTTACTATATTCTTCAATAACCAAGTAATCATGTGAGCTACCCTGGCTACTTTAGCCATATGCATTCTAAACTTCAGCTCTATCTGCTACTACAACCCTTCCCCACAAATCCCTGGCTTTATTAATTTCCTGGAGTACAGTTTCAATGTGGCACACAGCTTTTTATTATTGTTATTATTATTATTTGACACCTCCAGGGAGTCCAAGACTCATCGACAGAGGGCACCTACTCTACAACTCTCTGTTTCCACTACTCAACTTCACCCACCTGTCATCCACCAACTGCATCATCTACCACCCACCACCACCACCACTAGTATTTTCACAGACAATAACAAACATCCATGCCCACGGCGGGATTCGAACCTGCAGCCTTTTGGCTGGAGAGTGGATAGCTGACCACTTGGTCAACCAGGCAGGCATTTGTAATCTTTGTATCCCAAAATGCACAACTTTTCACTTTTCCACATTAAACTTACATCCAATTATGTCAGCCTATTTAAATCATCTATAGCTCTCTCTCAATCATGTGTAGAGAGCTTGATTAACTATTACCCTACCCAACTTTGCATCATCAGCAAACAACTGAATGTCCCTCTTCAAATTATTTCCTATATCATTTATGTACAGAGCACCCTGTGGCACACCACTAGTCATCTGCCTTCTCTGGATTCTGCTCTTCCATACACTACTTTTTTGGCATCTGTCCATCAGCCACCCTTTTATCCATATTACCAGTTTCATATCCATCCATTTGCAGTTTGCATAAGAGAGTTCTATGTGGTATCCTGTCGAATGCCTTTGCAAAATCCGACAGTATCAAACCTTTATTCAACTCAGCTGTCACTCTATTATAAAAAGTTAGTAGATTACTAAGGCATGACTGACCCTTCACAAAGCCATGCTAGCCCTCATACAGCATCATATTTTTATCTACCTATTCCTGAATTCTCTTTTTGACCAATGTTTCCCATACTTTCCAATACCTGAGATACTAATTGGTCTATAATTTGCTACCACAGACTTAGATCCTCATTTATGCAAAGAATTATTGCCCTTGTTCCGCTCTGTTGGGACTTTGTCATGGAGGAGACTTAAATTAAACAGCCTAGTCAAAAGCATCATCATTCCCCTGTACATTCTCATAAAATGCGAGCCAATATCCCATCCAATCCCACAGCTGTATTTGCATTCAGATTCTGCAATATACTAAGTACTTCTGATTCTTCAATCTCTGTTCTCACATAAGTCCCTGTTGCTTTTGTCATAACAATATCTTCACTTGGATGATATACTCTTGCAAAATGATTAATCAGTAGCTAACAATTTCATCTGCCTCTATTATCTATCTACCATCTACACTCATTGAAGTTATCCTTCATTGTCATTCTTCCTTGAACTTGCCTCATAATAAAAAAAATTTGGTATTTCCTTTCACCTGCTCAGATAATCTTTTCTCATAATCTAATTTTGCTTTCCTTACCATGCTGGTCAACTTTCTTTCCTGTTCTTGTACTGTTCATGAGTTAGCTGGTCATCTTTCTCCTTATATACCCTCCACAATGTTTTCTTTGTTTGAAGCTCATGCTTAATGACACTATTCATCTAACCCTACGCCCAATTCTCCTGATCTTGGGTATGCAGTGTGATATTGCTTCCTCCGAATATCCTCTTGACTACCCCCCCCCCCATGCACTGTGAACAACTTTCCCTTGCAGATCTTTATGCCATGGTACTGCTTCAAACTGCCACCTAAGTGTATTATAATCACCTGCCATGTAGTTATGGACAGGTCTTCTGATCCTATAACCAGATTCAACACTCTTGTATCCTAAGTCCCCCTCCATCACATTTTGCTTCAAGTAATTATCTCTCAGTAGGTGTATAAATTCCATTTTCTTCCTGCCATGTGATATGATATAGAATGTGCTATCATTTTTAGATTATATACTATCGTTTTAGAATACATGCTATCATTTCAGCACAGAGAACATGCAAAAGAACTAGAAGTAAATATCATAAGATGGCAAAAAGATTTCAGACTACTAAAAAAAAAGTTAAAAAATACAGAAAAGTGTACCATAAAAGGAATGAAATTATAAAGATGGCATAAAAACTGAAGGACATCTAGGGTAACTGCTTGAAAGAAGGGGAAAAAAAGTAATAAAGCTTACATAGAATGGTGGAAAAAATTATCAATGACGAGTACAATTATAATTCATTAACTGAAAATAGGCTATTAAAAATCCAAAACAGGAAAAGGTATCTAGAGGAAATGATAAAATCCAGAATGCTTAAAATACAGAGGCATCTAAGTTTAATACAGTCTCCACAGTTCAGTCAGTATAGATACCCTCTTGTTGTAAAGACTTGGATTCAAAACCCATTTGAGATGTGAAAAACCTTTATCCGGCTTTTCTTTTCAAATGAAGGTAAGTTAGCTGGTCTCACACAGAAGCAGAGTTTTCCTCCCATAAAATCATGTTTTTCATCCTGCAAAACTGAGAAAACCAGCCAGAAGAACATGCACAACTTACAGCCATAGCAGGCGATGGAGATCGAATTAACCACTCTGTTCATTAATATCAGGTTCCTTAGCTAAGCTGTTCGGCTGTGACAGGCCATTAAGTCTAACAAAAAGGTAAGATGGGAAGAGATACAGTTCTATAATGTTTTCCAGTCATCAGGTTAAACTTAATGACTGGAAAACAGCTTTCATTATACTGACTTAAATAAATATAAAAAAAAATGAGATAAACAAGATTATGTGGACTACTATGGAAGATTACTATGTGTCTCTCGAGATAAGATTTATGCAAGGTATATTTTAGAAGTCTAAAAAATCATTAAAGGAAACTTGATGAAGAAGTTGAGTTCAGAAAAAATAAAGATCAACAGTACCAGATCTTCCAAGATAAATTGTTGAGAAATTGAGATTATAAGGATCTGTAACTTTTGTCGATCTCAAAAAAAAAGTATTATTATTAAGAGAGACCTTCAAGGAGTCAGGGACTCATCAAGGGTGGCCACATACTACATGCACCAATTATCATACTTATTCTTGAATTCATTCACACTGCTTGCACTCACAATATCCATTGGCAATCCATTCAACTCATGCACCATCCTATGAGAGAAAAATCTAGTCCTTACTCCCTTCTTAGCAGCATTCATTCTCAGCTTTCAAGGATGCCCTCTTGTCCTTTCCCCACCCTCAATAAATTGAAAAATTCCATCAACTGAAATCCTGCATGACACGTTCAGAAGTTTGTAAGTCTCAACCATATCATTCCTCTTTCTCCTGTTTGCTAGTGTCTGCAGTCTGCAAATTCTCAATCTGTCTTCATAATCAATATTCCACAATCTTGATATCATTTTTAACGCTCTCTGTTGCACTCTCTCCACTATATCAGAATCACTACAGAAACCAGAAGACCAGACCTGTGCAAATAGTCCAAGTAAGGTCTTATCAAGGCCTTGTAAAGAGGCAAGATGGCATCCTTATCTTTATGTGTGAATGTTCATTTCAGCATTGCAATTATTTTTTGGGTTGTATTTGCAATCTTTGCCACATGGCTCATGAACTTGAACTTCCTAACTACTAACACTCTAAGATCCTAGCCTCATCAGTTTCTTCAAGCATAATCCCACCAATATAATACGACATTGGATATCTAATCATGCCGAAGTGAATGACTTTACATTTACTAACATTGAACTGACACCAGTTTTCCCAAGCCCACAATTTCAGCTTATTCAAATCATTCTGCAAAGACTGCACATCAGCAATATTCCTGATTACCCTACCTATCTTTGCATCATCAGCAAATAGCTGTATGTCACTTGTCAAATCCTTCCCAATATCATTAATGTACAGACTGAATAACAGTGGATTAAGCACTGATTCTTTTGGTACACCACTGGTTACCTTAAATCTTGCAGACTCACATCCCCCATATATCACTTTTTGATATCTGTCAGTCAGCCATCCTCTTATCCAATATTCTATAATCCAAACCCATATTCTCCAATTTATGCAACAGTCTATAATGCTGTATTCTGTGAAAAGCCTTAGCAAAATCCAAAGTATCATGGTGTATCCATTCCCCTTGTCTAGTTCAATGGTAACATTGTTATAGAATGTGAGCAAGTTGCTAAACACATGATCTTCCCTTAGTAAACCCATGCTGCTTATTGCAAAGTAGAGATTCTCTGTCAACCCATTTCTGAATGTGAGTCCTAACCAATTTTTCCAAAATCTTCACCACCGCCACTCCTGAGATACCAACTGGTCAATAGTTGGATACATCAGTTTTTGCACCACCCTTGTGTAATGGAATTACCATACATTCTTTCCATTCCTGCAGAATCTTCCTTGTTTTGAGACTCATATTAAACAGCCAGGTCAAAGGAATAGCCAGTTCAGCTGAAGACACTTTTAGCGCACCTGCTGATATCCCATCAGTCCCTATTACTAAATTCTTATTCAGTTTGTGCAACAGCTCTAATACCTTGTCCTCATACACCTGAATTTCTTCATCCAGTGAAGAGGTGCAGTGAGCTCAATGTTCCATACACAAGGTTGATAACTTTTAACAAAATGAGCATTCATTAGATGAACAACCTCTTCTGCATCTGCATTTAGAAGAATTATTCTTTCATATTCATTCTTTCTTTTACTTGCAGCATATCAATAGAATTCTTGTGGATCTTTAGTATGCAGAGCCAGTTTCTTTTCATACTCAGACTTTGCTTTCTGTATAATAGTTGTGACTATTTGCCTACTGCTTATAATTTTCATAATGTACATCATTCTTATGCACACAGTATTCCTTCCATATCATCCTTTTCTTATGAATCTCTTGCTTAATAAGATTACACATCCATTTGACTCCTACCCTATTTATTCTTTGAACTCGATATTCTTCCCATCCATCAACTGATCCATTCCACTGAACTCAGTATACTCCTCAGTTGGTCATAATTTCCTGCTTTGTAGTTTAGCATGTAACTTTTTCTGAACGGAACATTCATAAACTTAGTCACTTCCCAGGTGAGTACCACATGATAAGGAAGTGAGTATATGATAAGAAAGAAAAGAAAATCTATTCAAAATACTAAAACAGAAGATTACTCTGTATAAGCAGGTTTGTAGGTCTGAAGATGGACTGTGAAAGGATGCTGAACAACCAATGCTCATGTTTTAACAGGTTTAGTGGAAAATGCTATGGATTGCAGTTCATTAAAATAGCAATGGGAAGTATTCTCATTAGAGAAAATAGACCATTTGAGAGATAACTGCTGAAGTGAGACAGTGATTAGCAATTAGCCAAACTGCAGTGGAAAACAGAATTTTTAGAGAGGTTTTTTGTGTAGTAAAACACATGAACATTATTCTAATATTGAATGAGCTTGGTAAAGTTCTGTAGCTAAATTTGTGAAAAATAGTATCCTGCATAGAAAAGAATGCCAAATTTTTCAGGGAAGTTATTGGCATATGTTTGCATCAGGAAAACTAAATATAAATATTATCCAAAGAGAGAGAGATCTACTATCTGGCAATATGTGTGTGCTATCAAAGGTAAAGAAAGGTGAACTGAGATAAAAAAATTTTGTGAAAAGAAAGCAGAACAACTTGTTTTGATAACAACGAAAGTAACTAGGTTATTCTCACCTCTTAATTCTGGCTTTAAGAGATCTGGAGGTGGGTCATCAGTCCTCATGCAGAGCTTAGCAAGAACAACTTCCTCTCTTCTGTTTCTATGTTGACTAGATTGCCAAGGCTTAATTTCAGCTTAATCTTGTACAATTTATTTGACAGTGCTTCCTGCCATGAAGTCTGCCATTGGGTAATCATCTTTGATATTATAAGCTATCTGAAATCTATATATGGGACTATTAAATAGTATACAGAAAAAGTATAAGGTATGAGTTCATCTAGCAGATGCAGCTGCAATTTCATTTTCTTTAATTCCAATGTGGTTGGGAATACACCACAACTGAACATCAAAATTAAGGGTTTTCATTTTGTAAAAAAGTTGTAAAACCTCACAATGCATTGGATGAGAATTATACACAGGAGACAAGATGAGCCTATAAAGAACTCAATGAGTATGTATAAATTACACACTTTTGGTAGGAGTTTTCTTTTATATGCAGAAGTATGAGCTGAATGGCATGCAACACTGCCTTATAATTACTGCAATTAAGTGGGATATGGTGGGATATAATGTCAGCACAACCAACAGAGGTCTCAGATTTTGAACCATCAGTATAGATGGGAAACAAACTGGAGTGGGTTGTTCTGTGTGCATTAAACAATGCAGGTATGAGCGAGACTTCTGTAGCTGACAAAGTGAGAGGTTACAGGATGGAGTGCAAACCTGCCATAGAGAATTGCTGTTATGTTTGGTGCAGGTAATGTTGTCAACATTCACATCAACTGCTTCCAAAATCTCCGACAAGCTGTATATGTACTGATAAACTGGTGCATATATATTGTTGTCATATTTTTTGTTTTTTACTTCTGCAATCAAGTGCAGAAGTAAAGCCCAGTCAAGTACAGTATCAGTACTTGACTGGGCACATGTGAAAGTCCCTGAAAAATCCGAGATGAAAAATTCATGCTCAAAGGTTTTGTTTGGTGCTGTGGTGAGTGGAGTTCCTAACTAACTTCTCAGCAGACATCCACACATGGATGTCTGCTAACTGAGAAGTAATGACTGAGCTTGGGAGAGGAATGCCAGGGATACCCCAGATGCTATATTGGCACCACAGAAAACCTTGGGCCTTGACTCCAAATTATGGGATGAGACTTACTGCAACACTGCTTACACAGCAAGCAAGCCCACTAGCCGATTGATCTTGGCCAGGCCATCCAGGACCACCAGTCTTGTGAAAGCAGAGGCCAATGGGGTCACACCGCATCGCAAACATAGTGGCATGGTGTCAGATCTCACTGATGATGGTCTGGAAGACAGGATAGTGTAAAATACTCAAGAAGTAGAGTGAAGAATATGGAAAGAATAGCAAAGAAAGAGAGGAAGAATGAAAAGGGCCAGTTGGCATCACTGGGAGGTTTCCTCTACCATGAACAGGTGTCCCACAAGGGGGAGGGATAAGGAGGAGGACTTACAGATAGGAGAAAAAAAAGAACACAATGAAACAGAACCTCAATGGCACTTTCCATGGCACGTATTCAGAAGCAGACAAATGAAGACTAAAAGATCTGCCATGGTTCTAGATGTTCAGAATCCATACCGGCAGTCAATGATTAAATAGTGAGTCTCCAAATAGTGAAGAAATTGACCATAAATGACCTTTTCAACTGCTTTAGAGAGAGGACTGAAGGGAAGGTTAATAAGCCAATAGTTAGACTGAATATAAAAAACTGCAGAGATGATACAGGATGAGTTTTATTTCTCTGAAGGGGGGGGGGATCCACCAATATATATATATATAGAGAGAGAGAGATACAGATGATATTATTCTCTTATATAAATCTGCTAAAACTCTTCAAGACTTTAAAACCAAATTAAATAAATGCCATAACAAATTTGGCACAAAAATAGGAACAGAAAAGATAAACCTTTGAAAACTGGAAGAAAAACTGAAATTATTAACTGCAGTTTTAAAAGTGATTTTCAGTGAAAATGAAAACCTACAAATAGGACTTTAACTACTTAGATGCAATTTTTAGTGAACACAAAAATTAAACTAGCATGTGGAGCATCCGAGAAATTTATATGGAAAAAGAGATAAATCAGTCAAAACACCGCAATCTAATGTGATATGGATGATTAAAAAAAATGGGATTAAAGATTCACAAAACCAATATCTGAAGCAAAAATGACAGGAAAAGACCAAAATACAGATGAACTAATGCAGTTATGACTGCCTTTGAAGATAGACATGTATGATGTGATTGAATTACATTAGCTAACAAATAAGAGACAATTTATAAGAAAATTACTTGAAAGGAAAATAGGAATGAAAATCTTAACTATGTTGGACTAACACAGTGTCTTATAATTTCTTGATACACACTACTTGGAAAGAAGTCAACAGACACCCCCCCCCCCCCCTCATGGACAAGGTGCATTGTGCCATTAAACGATTCATGTGTTTGCAGCCAGTATAAATTGGAGGAATATGATGCTCCCAAGTCAGTGTAATTGTGTCTGGATGAAATGGCTATGAGAAGGGAACTCATGGAGTTTGAAAGAGGTATCATGATAGGATGCCATGTTGCAGGCTAATCATCTGTTCAACAAATTGTTGACAAATTGGGCCATCCTAGGACAATAATCAGTGATACCATACTGAGATGAAGCACAGGGAGTCAACTGCAAGTGCTACTGCAGTGAACAACCCACTGCAGTCACCAAACATGACCGTAGGGTGCTATGAATGATATGTAAAAACAGTCAATCATCAGCCAACATCAGCAACTGTTTCCATTTGATGCCCTGAATTCCACATTCAATGTGGAGTTTGGGGCATCAAATGGAACATGAATCTGCACAAAAACATTACAACCAATACTCACGACATGGGTTTCCATGGTTGAATACAACGTATAAGCCCTCACATTACCTGAACCAACGTGCAAAGAGCATATACAGTGGAATGTGGAAGCTTGGAAATTGTGTTATGAAGCGATGAATCATGCTACACCCTCTACTGAAGAGATGGACAGGTGTTGGGGTGGGAGATACCTTTAATGCATAACCCTAACTATGAAATTCAGAGGTGGCAATGTGATGGTATGATCCTATTTCTTCCTGGTTTGGCCTCGGACCTCCGTTTATGGTGACACAAACATTGAACTCCAAGAGGTATTTGAACATTTGGGACAATGCAATGCTTCCTACTTTGTTGCATTTCTAAAGAACTGACCATTGTCTATTTCCGCAAGACAATGCACCATGTTATAAGACTGCTGCTGCTGTAACCACGTAGTTTACGAACATGAACATCGCCACATGACTGGTGTTGTGTCCCATATTTATGATTTTTATTCTATCTAACATTCCCCGCTTATCTATGTTCTTCTATTATCTATGCACGAGATATCACCAAAATTTTTACTAATACTTAAGTTATTTCTCCCCTTAGTACCCCTAATATTTGTATTTATACTGCGCCTTTTGGGATATTTAGTTTAAGATATTATATACGAAAACAAGGAGAAAGAACTCAAATATGTCTGAAAGTGTAACTATGTTGCAGTCGTGACACTTTATCTCGTTTCTTAACATTAATTTCCCGCGTGATTAGGTTCGTATTTTTCAAGTGGTGCATTGAACAGCAATTTCAGACAACTCTTTTATCATTGAACAAAGGTTTATTAAATTCCTTAACATGGTACAATTCAATTTTTGTGATTACTCAATTTAATGCTAAACTAAATACTTACAAACTAACATTAGCTTATTACATGTAATTAGGCTATGATCCTATAATGGCTATTACGATCATGCCGCCATAACAATTCAACACATAAATTCACTTGACATGGACAAATAAGATTAATTCACACTATTTAACTATTCAAACTTAAGTAGATTAACTAAACCATTTACTGCACTAACACATAACTAGTATTACGATCATGCCGCCATACACATTCAATACGTAAATTCATTTGACATGGGCAAATAAGATTAATTCACACTAATTAACTATTCAAACTTAAGTAGATTACCTAAACCTTTACCTGCACTAACACACAACTATGACATTTTAACTTTCCAATACATTACAATAGACATGCAAAATTCTCAGGACACTTAATTTTTCACATAACATTAACACTAGCCAGCTTACTTTTAATATATTCTGTCAGATACTAAAGTCCTAGTATAAATTTTCCTTGGTCACTTCAACAGTTCCATATTAGAATAATGATACTTATTACAGACAAATTTTAGTTAACATTAGATATATTTTACAGTACCTTTCTTTCTTGAGTTTTTCATATGGGCCTTTACCTTCTGATTGAACTAGCTTGGTATAACCTCTCCGACAATCTGCTATTCCTACGTTCCTTTTGGAGTTGAACTATGCTTATACGGTCTTAAACTTTCGTAATTCAGGACACTTTTTGAATCATCTAATCGGCTGTGCAACTCGCCATGTGGACATCGATTTCTTTACTTCTTTCCCCTTCTCGTAGTTGTCACTGAAGTCGAAACACAAAGAATATGTTTCCTTTTCTTTGACTTTATGGCATTCTTCGCTTCTTACATAGGAAATACGGAATCGAAATTCCGCTCACTTTTGTTTCCGTGTTGTGACGTCAGAGATATAACTCCAATCTCGCCACTCAGGAAAACACCGTGAAATCCCCTACTAAAGAGCTCGCGAAGGACTCTCCTGGAACAGAATCAAAACCAAAAAAGCCTCTTGGGATGGGGGGGGGGGGTTTCCAACCCTTTTATACCTGTTCTCCTAACGGCACTTTTTCTAACTTCTTTTCTCTGCTCCCCTACTTGTTTTTACTTCACCGACCAATTAGGGTGGCGTTTTTCTGCCAAACGTCCTTTGATCGGCGAGCCCGTAACAATGTCTCAATCCGGGAATCGGCCCTGAGCGATAGTCTGTTGTTTTCCTTTGCTAGCCTCTAATTTAATCCCCTTTCCAAAATTTTTCTATGAACTTACTTAATAACTTAATCTCTAGCCTCTCACATACCATCTCTTATGACTAATCCTTTTCTGTCTTATTTAACTTTTCTCATTTAAATCATATCACAATATTAATATATTCTTTCTTTTGTTAGTTAGTTTAACAAAAACCTTTAATTTTTTTATATATTTTATGGATGTAAGAATCTTTCTTTTTCTTTTTATTAATTCAACTATTATCTTTTATGCAGGGTTTTTAATTTATTTTATTTATTCTTCATGTTACACCATGATAGCTGAGAATTCTATATTCTCAAGATATCAGGTGTAACACTGGCTTCCACAGAGCCTTGGTCTTAACTCTACTGAAAATCTGTGGGATGAACTGGAGCATCAGGTGAGGTCAAGGGACATCCACTCCCACAACAGTCCTGGAACTCATTATATGCCTACAGGAAGAATGGTCTGAAATTCCCATTGATCACTAATGTGCGCTTGTGGAAAATATGCCCTGTAAGATTGCTGTAGTCATTGCAGTGATAAATATAAGAGGAGATGAAAAGTTTCAATCTACAAAAGTGAGTGTTGCAAAGTAATTCCTATTTCAGAATAAAATGGAAACATTTAACTTTCATATACAGATACAGTTGAATCTCATAGCAAACAGTGCTGTAAAAACTTGTTCACTATAATAAACTACTGAAAAGTTTCAAATGAAGCTACCATAGGCACAGCTAAGCTAAAAGGAATTCACCATAACAAACCGTCAAATACGAGTTGGATAAAGGGTTTACAGTGATTCTGCTGGACTTTGCAAAGGCCTCTGACAGAATACCACGTGGAATTCTAATCAGTAAACTGCAGCACATGGGGATGGATAGGAGGGTGGTTGATGGAGATATCAGAGAGCAGTTTATTCAGGAGTAGAGTCCAAAAGAAGGCCTGTGACTAGTGGCATGCCACAGGATTCTCTTCTAGGACTGTTCCTGTTTAATTTGTACATTAACAATATAGGAAAGGATCTGAGAAAAACTGTTCAGTTATTTGCCAATAATGCAAAGTTGGATAAAGCAATAGTTAATACAGATGATACCAAAATTTTGCAGGATGATTTTGACATATTGGCAGACTGGGCAAAGGAGAATGGATGTCAGTTTAATGAAGCCAAGTGTAATGTTATGCATTTTGGGGTGAGAAGATTACCAGCTGTATACCACACTGGTAGAACTGCACTCCAGGAAATTGATGAAGCCAGAACTTGGGAGTGTTAGTGGATAGGGAGTTAAAGTTTAGGGAGCACATAGCAAAAGTGACTAAAGCAGCTCACCAGATTACTTGGTTACTGAAGAATACTTTAAGGAGCAGAGACAAGCAGGTTATTGTTCCTCTTTATCAAGTCTTGATAAGATCCCATCTTGACTACTGTGCACAGATCTGGGCACCAGGGTTTCTTGGTGATGACAAGGAGAGTGACAAAGATAGTGGCTGGTCTATGGAATGAACCTTACAAGGTTCAGATTGTGGGTTACAGAAACTGGTTGATAGACGAAAAAGTGGTGATATGATAGAGATATACAAATTACTGAGGGGTTTTTACAAGATTAATTCAGAGGAAATTTTTCAGAACAGATTTGTTGGTGGGAGAACTAGGGGTCATCCATGGAAACTGAGTAAGAGTGGTGAATGAGTGGAATAAGTTGCCAGAGTCTGTTGTAGGTGCCATGAATGTGAATGAGTTCAAAGCAAAGTATGTTAAATATTGTACAAATGTTGGATAGTTCTTGACATAATGTTTAGGGCCTCCCTCAATGAGTCTAAAGACTCCTTGAAGTAGCCTGTAATAATAATAATATTTACAACAAACTATTGCAATGGTGACTACAGGTTTGATGCAATAACTATGTAAAGTGAGTCAACTGTATTAAGAGGTAGCTAGTCACCTATACCAGATCTTGATTAACCAGAAATTCTCTGGTTCTGGATGTACAATGGCTCATTTTTTTTTTAAATCCCTTCCTCATCAGTGTTAAAGTGATGTCTGCAAGTTGCTTTTTAAGGAAAAACAAATAAATAAAATTCACTCTGAGCTGAATCTTGACTATAAGATGTGGAACAACTATCCAATCAAACCTGGAAATTTCATGTACAGTCTAGCATCACATTATTTGTAGTGTTTTTTATTTTTCTTAGAATTTTCAAAAATCTCACCATAATTGTGCTTGTTGACAGTCTCATTTGGATTTAAAATATCTGTCAAAATAAAAAATAATGCTTTCACTATTCCAAAAGATGATCAATAAGAGTTTTGCACTGAACTCAAAAAGCATTTTTTTTCCTCTCTCTCTTTTTCTTTTATATTCATATTAACTAGCAGCAATATCTTTAAAAAATGATGAGGGTTAATGAAAATTAGAGAAAATCTCCTTTGAATCTCTTCTCTCTCTCTTATACTGTCACACACACACAAACAGCCATGGTGCTTGCTTATAACAGATTTTATTAAATCCTAACCTTGCTATTATCAACTGTACCACTCAGAACACTTAAAAATCTTAAAGATAGTGCTATAGCAGTCAAGTGGTAATCATGATACACCCATTCATATACTTCTCTGATTTTCTTCAACAAGTAGTGTCTCATCATTTACTTAACCATTTACAATATACTCTCTCGTTTTTATTTAGCTAATTCACCTTCTGAAATTGCATAATTCAGCATGATATACCCTTAATAGTTTCAATAAATTTTTACAGGTTTTTCCCTCTCCTAATTTTACAAGGAACTCAGTGATGATTCACTGGTGCATCACCTGAACTGTCCATGACAGGAATGATAGAGAAGGTTATGTAGATGGAATTAAGTTTATAGGAAACCAAGTCAAAAATGTGCAACAAAATTCAACACATACAGCATAACAGAAACAAAATGATTTTGGTCTAACTGTATGCAAGATACAAAGCAAGTTTCCTCTTCGTTTTTCCTGTTCTTTCCAATAATTTTTTAAGAAAAATGCAATTTAAAAAGTTTCTGAACATCCACTGATAAAATAATTGAGGAGTTCCCACACTGTGGATAAATTAGATTTTGCAACGATTTCATGAAGCCACAATGCATAATATATGCTAGTGCATTTGCTTAATTAAAATTTATATTAAGTTAAATCTGTTTAAAAAAAAAAAAACAGCACTGACACATCCAGAAATTATTTCCGAGTAACATACCTTAATTATAATCTTTTTACTTTCATTCTGAGGCATGTTCTTCAGAACACAACTTAAATATGTAAATGGTAGAGAAGTTTCAGTATAATCTGAAAGATATAATAAATAAATATTAGAATATAATATATGATATACAGGGTTTGAAAAATTTTGCACTGGTTCACCAGTTACACAAATATCTCACTTATCAGATATTACTAGTATTGGGTGTAGACTATCATGGTTGCTAATATCTATATTTTAGTCATATTTTTATTACTGGATTTGGTCAATTTCAGTGGTGGCTTGTACATAAGAACTGCAACACCCTCCCAAGGAAAAAACGAAAAAATTAAATTTTGTTTGTGTTTATAAATAATAATAATGCTTACAACATTATATAAATGCAATACAACATTTTAAATATTACAGCTTATGTTTTGACATTGATTGAATAGTTAATAATTGAAACTGTTCGATTAACGCTTTAGATTATTCCAATACTGTGATCTAACGTGATAATTCCGACACCGCAATCTAACGCAGTGTCAGAATTATCACATTCGGTCAGTTTCGGATAGACTCGCCAATATTCGTTTGCACTTGTCACTGCACGTAACAAGTGAATCAGACACTGCTCAACAAGCAGTGTCTCTATTATTGGTGTGTGTTCATGGTGAGGGTGAAATATTTTTAGTAAATCTAATTTTATTCTGTTAAAATAACATAATTATTTATTTATTATAGATACAAGGCTGAATTATGATGAGTGTCACTGTTGAAAATATGAAAAGAATTTTCTCAATTATCGTTACACGAAACAAATGCACTGCAATCTAACGCAGTGTGGGAACGTCGAAACCGACACTGCTCAACGAGAAGTGTAGCTACAGATAAATTGTATGTTTGCACACATTATTTTTGTGTACAAAACTTTTATTATTGGTGTGTGTGTGTGTTTGTGACAGGGGTGAAATATTTTTAATATGTAAATTTACTTATTAATAAATTGGTTACTGATTAGGAAAAAATGAATAATTTTTCTTATTTTATATATGCAGCACCTCCACTTAAAAATTTTCACCGGGTCCACTGGTCAATTTATAAGATTTTGTTAATGCTATGTCAAATTTCAATCCTGTAACTTTTATTAAAAATATCATTTTTCACTAGGCTTTCACTTCTAATACATCATCATCATCAAATTCCTGCCATGTACCCTCAAGGGGTGTACAGGATACTTAGGTAGTGCTTTTTTTTAGAATTGTCTGTTAATGTTCAATTGCCTTTATGTGTTTTGTACTGAAGATGCCTATGATACTTAGGTGAAAATTCTATGCTAATAAAATATATTACGCAAGTTTTTATCTGGTATTATAATTATGCTGTAGAGGCATGGCATGTTGGGGGGGGGATTATATAAAATAAATAATAATGTTACATATTATAAAATATAAATGAGATAACCAAACCTAAACTTTTAGTACATAGTTTAATTTTAATTTCTTGATGCATTTTCTTAAACATTTTCTTAAATTTAACAAATTTCTCTAAATGTTGTCATTTAGAGAAATGTATCAGATTATAGAAGAAGGCAAAACCTAATACTAAAGCAATCCAACGTAAATATCTCTCTCTGACACTGGATTGCTTTAGCATTTGAATGAGAGTTTTTCTCTCTTAAGGTTTCTGCATGGTCTCCGAAGAGAACCAACCAGTTCGAAACAGTTATTAGGCCAGTGAAACCTTTATCAAATGCATTAATAAAAGCCATAATATCCACTATTTCTATGTCGCAGAAATGAAGCCATATGGCTCTTTTATTAATCAATATATTTTTTTTAAATAAGAGAACTGCTCTGAATAAAGCCTTTTAAGAATGCAACAAGGAAGTCCATCATCACTGTATCCAAAGAAAGCCAAAAGTGTATGGTTGAATACGAGTATGATGATTGTTCAATATCTGTGGAAGACTTCTGCATTAGCAAGGAAATTTAAAAGAAAACGTTCACCAAAAAACAACCACAAAAGTGAAAGTCAAGATTTTGGCAAAGAACAACATAACTGTGGTCCCAGAACCTGACTCCCTACAACTTCGCTTTGTTTTCCAAGTTGAAATTATATCTGAGAGGAACATTTATGATACCACTACAGACAAGGTTGAATGCAATCTCAAAGGAAGAATACCAGTGATGTTTTCTGTTGTGTTATATTGGGACTACAAATGCTAGTCCCAATATATATTTTGTTTTTTGAACAGATCTGAAGAGAACTTTTGACTATTACCTCATATATGTTCCAACTTCAAGCTAATTGAACAGGCTTCCCTTCTTCCAGTTTTGCCATAGGATTACAATAGATGTTTTTTTAAAAAAAAAAAAAAAGCATATTCCTTCTCTGCAACTTCTCACCCACAAATAATATTAATATACTGAAATAATATTAATGTTCAAACACCATGTACACACAGGGTTAATGTTCTGAAATCATTCATCATGTGAAGGATTATATAAGAAAATAAATCTAGGATAGCAGATGAAAACTATGTAATAAATTAAAAAAAATAAATACATTTCCTATAAAAATTAACTAATATTGCTGCAAATAATAATCCTTTTATAATTTGCAGGAAAAAAAAATTACCTGGCACAATAAAGGAAGAATTAGAAATAGCTTTTTCATAACTTTGACTCTGCTTTTTCTCTGCCCAGCTTTGGAATTCTAACTGCTCATTAAGCATTTCTTCATCTATGTTATCATCTATGTTATTATTAATCTGCTGTGTTGATGCCTAAAACATACAGAATAAGCATTTATTCAATTTTTTTTTTGTTCTCGAACAGGTCAATTTAAAAAAATATATCCATTTTGCAGAATAAAATATGATATCATTAAATTTTAATAAGTGCAGTATATATCATATGCTATTTCAAAAGTGAAACATTTCCTTATAAAAACAGATTATTATTTATTTTTTAGATGACTGAGTAGAGTTTATCAAGCTAACAAGACTCCACTTTACAAGAGCAGTAATTTATGATTCACAAGTAAAAGTCCGACTTCTCATTTTATTCTTAATAAACAAACCAACACCAGAGTCATAACTTGAAGGCAACACTGAATGTTGCCTGCTCTGTTTCGACATTCTGAATGCATGGGTGTGTGCACAAAAAAAAAAAAAAAAGAGATGCAGTAATTCTTTATATATATATTAAACCTGGGTTTCTTGGTAATGAAGAAGAAGTGGAGAGAATCCAGAGGCAAGTGACCTAGATGGTAGAGAGTCTACGGAATGAACCTTTCAAGAACAGGTTGAGGATTTGTGGGTTACAGAAACTGGTTAATAGGCAGAAAATGGGCGATGTAACAAATTACTGAAGGGTTTTTACAAGATTAATACAGAGGAAATTTTTCAGAACAGGTCTAGTGGTGGGAGAACTAGGGGCCATTCTTGGGAAATGAACAAGAGTGTAGTTAGCAAGTGTGTTAGAACTAGGATTTTTGCTTGGAGAGTGGTAAATGAGTGGAAGAGGTCGCCAAAATCTGTTGTGGGTGCCATGACTGTGAATGAGTTCAAAGTATGATAGACACTGTATAAATGTTGGATAGTGTTCAAGTCCTCCCTTGATGAATCTAAGGACTTCATGGAGTAGCCAATAATAATAATATATTCATCAGTGGCGGCTCGTATATAAGCACTGCGACACTGCAGCACCCCCAAGGAAAAAATGAAAAAAAATTAAATTTTGTTTGTGTTTATAAATAATAACAATGCTTACAACATTATATAAATGCAATACAACATGTTAAAGGTTATAGCTTATAGTTTGACATTGATTGAATAGTTAATAATTGGAATTGTTTGATTAACGCTTTAGATTACGAAACAAATGCACTGCAATCTAACGCACTGTCGGAATTATCACATTCTGCCATTTGCAGCTAGACTTGCTGATATTGGTTTGCGCTTCTCATTGCACATTACAAGTCATTCCGACATTGCTCATTTGGGCAGTGTAGCTTACAGATAAATTGCATGCATACATGCGTCATTTCTGTGAGATACGAAACTTTTATTAATGTTTGTTCGTGGTGAGGTGAAATATTTTTAATAAAGCAATTTTTTGATATGTAAATTTATTTATCAATAAATTGGTTACTGATTAGGAAAAAAAGTTTTTTTTTTTTTGTATATGCAGCACACCCACTTAAAATTTTCACCGGCCATCACTAACACCCCCCCCCCCCCCACACACACACCAGGAAGTCTTGTCTGTTTTTGACAATGCTTCTTTGAGCACAATGTCAGCATTGCGTGTTTGAAAATGGTTAAACAAGGAAAAGGCATAGCCTTATACTGACATCATGAAATAAGAGAAATGCACAAAATTTTGGGATATTGATGTTTTAATATTTTGTAAAATATGGAGATCCATAATTTTATATTATTCAATATTACTTCATATAATTTAAGTAATCAAAGTTTTTTCATTTCTTATCTGACTCCAACCCACAAATGGTTGTAGCAATAGGTTTTACTATGTGAAAAGGCCAAGATTTTTTATTTTATTTATATTTGCTTTGTTTCCAAAAACTGTCCTAAAGAATATCCTCCACATTCAAGAAGGATACAACATTCTTGTCAACAGTGTGTGTGTTTTAGTGATGAAGCCACATTTCGTATATCAGAAAAAGTGAACAGAATATATATATATATATAAATATATATATATATCATAATCATCAAATTGCTGCCATGTACCCTCAAGGGGGGTGGGGTACAGGATATGATAGTACTACATGAAAAATTTACATCATTACTAACTTCCTATCTACAATTTTCCTCCAAATCAGTCTGTTACTTGTCAAGACTCCAACATTATAAGATCTTATATTTCAATCGTCTAAAAGCACACTGTATATCAATCCACCTATATATTGGTCTTCCTCTGGGTCGCTTTCCTGCCAACTGTGCAGAGAACACTTGTTTTGCTAATCTTTCCTCGTCCATTCTGTTTAAGTGACCATACCACCTGAGATTAGCTATGCTAAAGCATTCCTGGATGCTGATAATTTCAAGTTCTTTCTTAATATCCTTGTTTTTAACATGATATTGCCATTGATGCCATCTGTTCACACCTCTAATCTTTCTCAGGACTCTCATATCTGCAGTCTCTAGACTTTGGTCAACTGCTTTACTTCTGACCCAGCTCTCAGATCCATGTTAAAATTGGTTTGAACACTGTCTTGTATACAGCTAATTTAATTCCGACTAATTTCTCTCTTATTCCATATGAATTTATTCAATTGACTTCCTACCATACCAGCTTTGTTGATTCTGTTGTCTATTTCCATATTTAATTTACCATCTTCACTAAAAATTGTGCCTAAGTAGCTGAAATGTTTCACTTGTTTCACAGGTTCTCCATTCACAACACAGTTGACATTTTCAATTATTCTGCCTATTTTCATTGTCTTTGTCTTTTTATTGGTGATCTTCATACCATATCTATTACAACAGTTATTCAATTTAGTCAGGGAATCTTGCGTTTGATGGTTTTTTCTACTTCAAGTATGGATATGTATTCCTGACTGTATGCCTGTTGAGTATTTTTTTTACAACTATGCTATCGCTGCTTGTTTCATTTAGCAATTTTTCAAAATAATTACGCCATACTTCAAGGATATCTTTTTCTCCCGTTTTCATGTCACCTTTATCATCTCTAACTCCTTTTACAGCACTCGTTCCTCCATTTCTACAACAACCTCTCGAATATTTTGCCACCTTCTTGATATTTATTTTATATGTTCTTGCCAAAGTCCTCCCATGACTTTTGCTTAGCTAGTTTTACACAGTGTTTAGCATTCTTGCATTTGTCTCTATATTCTCTAAGAGCACTAGCTGACTTATTTGACAGGAACTTTTGATATGCTTTCTTCTTTTCCTTCACTGCCTCTTTAACTTTCTGTGTCCACCAGGGAGTTCTGATTTTTGTATCCTTACAGACAACCCCACCACATGTTTCTCTGGCGGAATCAATCAATGTTTTCTTCAGAGTTTGCCACTGCATCTCCAAGGTTTGATTCCTGTTCTCAAACTCTTTCATTTTTTTTTTTTTTTTTTTTCTAAATAACTTAGGGAATTGAAACAACATAGATCCAAATATAAATTAAATTATACTTTAATAGATATTTCCGATATTTCGGCAATGTCACATTGCCATTTTCTAAAGGAACTTACAAAAAGGCAGGTGCACACAGGCAATAACAATACAGTAACTGAGAATGAAGATATGAAGCTATCGTTCTCCTAGAAGTCCTGATGGTACCCTCTGGCGGGCTAAGTAGGCATTCTTGGCCGTTGGGCTGAAGGTTTGCTGATGTATGCCTCCGAAATTTGGGGCAGTCGCATACAACTAAATTTGTAGAGGTTTGGAGAGTTTCTTATGGCAGAGGCTGATTCCATAAATAATCTTTCGAATTTATATTTGCTCCGGTGTATTATTGTTGCTTTCTTCCACCGTATTCTGTGGCGAGTATCCAGAGCATGGTCTGCAAGACCAGAATGGCTATACTTGTAAAACCGAATGTAGTCCTTGTGTTCAGAAATTCTGATATTCGCTGTCCTGCCTGTTTGGCCAAAGTACGACAGTTTACAACTGCAAGGGACCTGGTATACACCAGGTAGGTCTAGGGGAAGTGGTTGGTCTTTGGTAGAGCGGATAAGGGATGCCAATTTTCCCACTTCAAAGCCAGCATAGAAAACCTTACACTCCAACATACTGACATAATGGTCAGCTTCGACATCTCCTCCTTATTCACAAATGTCCCACTCAAGGAAACTTTAGAGCTAATCCAAGCTAAATTTTCCCCCGATATCTCAGCCCTATTTCAGTTCACAATGAACTCAGGCTATTTCGTTTGGCAGGGAAAATTCTACAAACAAATAGAGGGGACAGCCATGGGCTCACCACTCTCCCCACCCTTGGCCAATTTCTTTATGGAGACCTTTGAGGAAAAAGCCTTAGCCTCTGCCCCACAAAAACCAACCATATGGCTTCGCTACGTTGATGATGTGTTCGCTATTTGGCCACATGGCTCTGAAACCCTCCTCTCCTTCCTTACACACTTAAACAACCAACACGCCAGAATCAAGTTCACCCTGGAAAAAGAAGAAAACAACTGCCTCCCTTTTCTAGACACACTAGTCACCCGCCAGCCTGATGGAACTTTGGTTTTCTCAGTTTACAGAAAACCCACCCATACAGGCAGATACATCCACCAACAATCCCCCCCCCCTCACAACAATATGGAGTGGTAAAAACACTATACAACAGGGCTAAACAAATCTGTTCTAACGACATAGCCCTTAACACTGAACTAAATCACATCCTCAACACTTTCTCAGCCAATGGCTACCCCCCCCCCAAAATCCAAAAAATATTAAAACCTACAAACCACAGCCCCCCTCCTTCCCCCTCCACAAAAAAGATTACTCTAAATCCATCACCATTCCCTACATCCGAGGCACCTCCGAAAAAAATCACCAAAATTCTAAAAAAACATGACCTCACCTCCTGTTACAGGCCTTACAGAAAATTGGCATCCCTTATCCGCTCTACCAAAGACCAACCACTTCCCCTAGTCCTACCCGGTGTATACCAGGTCCCTTGCAGTTGTAAACTGTCATACTTTGGCCAAACAGGCAGGACAGTGAATATCAGAATTTCTGAACACAAGGACTACATACGGTTTTACAAGTATAGCCATTCTGGTCTTGCAGACCATGCTCTGGATACTCGCCACAGAATACGGTGGAAGAAAGCAACAATAATACACCGGAGCAAATATAAATTCGAAAGATTATTTATGGAATCAGCCTCTGCCATAAGAAACTCTCCAAACCTCAACAAATTTGGTTGTATGCGACTGCCCCAAAAATGGGAGGCATATATCAGCAGACCTTCAGCCCAACGGCCAAGAATGCCTACTTAGCCCGCCAGAAGGCACCATCAGGACTTCTAGGAGAATGATAGCTTCATATCTTCATTCTCAGTTACTGTGTTGTTATTGCCTGTGTGCACCTGATTTTTTGTATGTTCCTTTAGAAAATGGCAATGTGACATTGCCGAAATATCGGAAATATCTATTAAAGTATAATTTAATTTATATTCGGATCTACGTTGTTTCAATTCCCTAAGTTATTTAGAAATGCATAACCAACGTATAAGCCTGTCTACGAGAATCTTTCATTTTTTCTTCAATAATCTTTGTGTATTTTAGTCTACAGTTCACATCTGAGAGCTGCTCAACTTTTATTCACTTTAAAACTTTCTTACATGTTATTCTTTTCAATATGAAATTCAATTTTATCCTGCTCAAGACTAAATAGTGATCACTTCCAATTTCAAATCCTCTGTACACTCTGGTATCCTGCACCAGGGAGAAAACATCACTATCAACAATAACATAGTCAATGAGACTTTTCTTATTCCTTGCCTCTTCTCTCCATGTGAATTTGTGCACATTTTTATGTTGGAATATTGATGTTAGTAATAACCAGTCCATGTCCTGAGCAGAAATCCAACAGGTATTTGCCATTATTATTAGCTTTGCTCTCTTTCTCCAAATTTTCCCAAAATATTTTCGTATGTCAGACAATCACTTCCTGCTCTGCTATTGAGATCCACAACAAGGACCAACTTTTCATTTTTCATTGTGTCAGTTGCTTTCTCTAAAGACTCAAAAACTTCCTCCTCTTCTACCTTAGTAGAACCTTCTGTGGGACCATAGGCACAAATAAGTCTCATTGTCCAGTTCCCCATTCTGATATTTGCCCACATCACTCTACTTGAGACTGCCTGCCATTCAAGAAGATTAGCCTCGTATTTAGTGTTGAATACTATGGCTAGTCCTTTTTCCTTGATTGTCATGGCCTGAATATAACATTTTGTATTTATTGCTCAAAAAGATCTCACCAGTTTTGGTCTTTTTTGTTTCAGTCACCCCTATTATGTCGATCTGGTACTTATCTAATTCCTCAGCTAGCTCCATTTCTTTGCCATTCAGGCTTCTTATGTTGATAGTACCGATTTTTAACTATGGTGATGTTGAGTTGGAGTGTGTTTTCAGATTTGTTCCAGTAGCTGACTTTTCGCTGTTCGCCCTGGTTCCCTGGCGAAAACTACGGGGGCCTTATTTAACCAGCCGATGCCCCAGCTGGCATGAAATTTGTCATGGTGTACCATCATTTTGTATTTTGGTTTAAGCCAATAAGAATACAATTTGGTTGGCTAAATCCCAAATTGCGAGCCCATCCTCATTCGTTCAGTATCCAGGTAGATACCCAACAGAGTGCACCACAAGAAGGTGAGAATTGGACATTAGGTCAGAAGCCCTGGTTGGCTATCCGCATTCCTTTAAAGGCTATGTGGAGGTCTCCTCTCAGTTATTCAGCTTTGACCTTTAAGCACTCCATGATTTATGTTTTGAGATTGCCCAAATTCTGTACAATGCAAAACCACTTCCTTTAAATATACTCTTCTCAAGAGTGCATGCTCTACGTTGTCTTTGCTAGAACACCATATATATATATATATATATGTCTAAAAACAAATGTCTCTTTCAACAAGATGAAGCATACTCCCTCACATCCATCATGCTGAGATAACCCTCTCTGAGTATGCAATTGTCTGGCCAATGGACTGGATGAATGGGATGTACAAAGCAGCCTTCATAGTTAGTGGATCTAACTCTCTTTAACTTCATCCTTTGGGATTATGTAGAGGACATTAGTACTGCCACCACAAAATGTGGATGACCTGAAGAAACAGATACAGGCCTGCTGCAGTGATTGAGTGCCAGATGACTGGCAGGAAATGCAATATTGTATTGATATGTGTAGGATGCACATCATGAAAACAATGAATAATTTTCATAAGCATGATGAAAAAAAAAAAAACTGAGTTGTTCTGAATAGTGTAATTTTCATATTTTATGCTCAATATTCCCCCCCTCCCAATAAGTGTTTCCAACTGCTTACATCATTTTAACTCATCCTCTATGTGTGTGTGTATCATCATCATCGCAGCTTTCTTCAGTCCACTGCCTGACAAATATCTTTCCACAATTTTTCCATTTATGTATGCACCCACACATTCAGTAATCTACTGTTTATCTGGCCACGGTAAGAAGGCAACATGCCATTTTGATAATTTAAGGGTCGAAAAAGTAAAGTACAATTACATGGTGCTCTACCATAAGTTAGTTGATATAGATAAGTCAGTTAATTAAAAGGGCTGTTGTTTTGAAGGACAGAAAAATAGTAGATCACTGAGTGAGTGAGTGTGTGGTTGTTTATTTTTATGTGAAAACCTAATTTGCAAAAGGCAGTAAACATACAGTATATTACAATACAAACTGTGGACTAAGAATTGGGAAATAGAAGAGATACTCTGGAGACCAAACATTAAAGTTTTTCAAGTAAGTCATTTCAATAAACAGGGTGGTCTCACAGTGGGCAATGAAATCCATCTACCACTTAAATGCTGTTGTTTGTTAGAGAGCAAAGATACTATCCACTCAGGCCAACAAATGAAACTCCAAGTTGGGGGAAATATAAGTCTAGTACTGTTTACAAAATTATTATTTATTTTTTTTTGCTTCAAGATGGCTGGCTGTATGCATCATGTGGCAATGAATATGATGACAGCCATCAGGAAAAAACCTATCCAACAGTTTCCTGGCCTTTTCCCATGTGATTTATGAGTGCTTCTGATGTTTATATGAATAAGTACAAATTTGGCTCCAACATAGAAGTGAAACAAATCACTAACAGTACTCTACACAAAGTGTCTCAAAATGACATATTACATGTATGAGAAGTACCGGGGATGATGAAACAAATGTCTAGTATAATATAAATACAAATAAAATGTGAATTCAACACACCAAAATTTATAATTACCATATTTTTCTTAAAGACAAGACAAAGAAATGTTTTAAATTTCTTGTGCAGTGTAAACATAATATATTTAATATGACAGATTCTATTAAATGTATTGTTTTATGGCTATTAAGACAAAAAAAAAAACAACTCATAATTATCAAATTCCTGATATATGCTGTCACTACTTGAAAAGTTTACATCAATAACAAATTACATATCAACAACTGTCCTCCAGATTAATTCGTTATTTGTCAGTCCAATACTGTCAGATCTTAAATTTTGGTTATTAAAGGAACTTCTTACTATATGAATCTGCCTAGATCTCTATTCTCCTCTGGTTCTTTTCCTGCCAATCTGGCAGCAAATACCTGTTTTACAAACGTTTGCATTTCTATTCTGTTTAAGTTATCATACCACCTGAGATTAGATCTTATCACATGTTCCTGATGCTAACAATGTCAAGTTACTCCCTAATATCCTCATTTTTATTATGATTCTGCCATAGATGCCACCTGTTCACTCCCCTAATCTTTCTCAGAACTCTCATATCTGTGGTCTCAAGTCTTTGATAAAGTTTTTTTTTTTTTTTTTTATTTCTAACCCAGCTCTCAGATTTATAAGTTAACATTGCTTTGAACACAGTCTTGTATACAGCTAATTTAGTGTTCCAACTAATTTCTCTCTTATTCCATATGAATTTATTCAATTGACTTCCTACCATACCAGCTTTGTTGATTCTGTTGTCTATTTCCATATTTAATTTACCATCTTCAGTAAAAATCGTGCCTAAGTAGCTGAATTGTTTTACTTGTTCACCAGGTTCTCCGTTCACAACACAGTTAACATTTTCAACGATTCTACCTATTTTCATTGTCTTTGTCTTTTTATTGTTGACCTTCATACCATATCTATTACAACAGTTATTCAATTTAGTCAGGTAATTTTGCAAACTTGTAGCAGATTTATTTAGAAGTATAACATTGTCCGCATAAAGTAAAGAGCTGACATTAACATCTCCAATTCTGATATCATGTTTAATACCACTTTCCTTCATAATGTGATCCATATAGATAATGAATAACAGAGGGGATAATGTACATCCTTGTCTCACACCAGATTTAACATTAAACCATCTTCCTGTACTTCCTTCAATTCTAACTGCTGACTTACAACTCAAATAAAGACTAAGTATTGCTTGATA
Organism: Typopeltis vanoorti; assembly: GCF_054136105.1. Classification (NCBI taxonomy): domain Eukaryota; kingdom Metazoa; phylum Arthropoda; class Arachnida; order Uropygi; family Thelyphonidae; genus Typopeltis; species Typopeltis vanoorti. Next base: position 73,113,419 of record NC_143567.1, on the reverse strand, counting down.
TAATGCCCCATTGACACTATAAACTGTAGTGTATTGAATAGCTTCTCTCTTGGCACCTTGTCATATGCCTTTTAAAGATCAACAAAACTTAAATACCGATCTTTGTTATATTCACATGCTTTCTCAACTATTTGTTGTAAAATGAAGATCTGATCCTGACAGCCTCTATTTGGCCTGAATCCAGCTTGTTCTTCACCAAGCTTTTCTTCCACAATTCTTCTCAACCGTTTCTCAAGTATACTGACACATACAGGGTGTTCGGGATAAATTTGACAGTTTCGTAAGGAAAAAGAAAATCTTCTTTGTATCTATTAAATTTAATGAATTGACAAAAAACATTACAGGCAGAGTTAATTACAATACTATCAACAAGATTTACTCAAAATAACCACCATTAGCATCGATCACAGCTTCAATCCTGCTTCGGAACCTCGAACAAGCTGATGTTACAGTCTCCCTGGGAAGGGCCGCAAAAACTGTTTTAATTTTATCCATTAACTGGGCTTTTGTATTACTGGAAGTGCGATTGGTGTCTTTTTCAACTGCGCCCCATACAAAATAATCCATGGGGTTAAAATAATCTGGGGAGTTTGGAGGCCAAACATTTGGACTGGTGAAGTCGTAGAAATTTTCAGACAACCATTTTTGACTTTTCCCAGAGGTGTGGCAAGGGGCCGAATCCTGCTGCCATACATACGGCCTACCATTGGCTACCCTTGTTATCCAGGGCTTGACTACAGTGTTTAGCAACTCCACGTAGCCATCTGAAGTCAACCTGAGGCCCTCTTGGAAAAAATGCGGAGGCATCACATTGCCTTCAGAGGATACACATCCGAAAACCATCACAGTTTGGGGAAATTTAGTCTGCATTACACGAGGAATGTCCTTTGTACTGTATGCAAGCCATCTGTTATTCTGCGTGTTGTTTTTTTGATCCTGGCAAAAGTTTTTCTCATCGGAAAAGAACCAGATTGTTTGTGGTTCCGCAGGATGTTTCACTCTGCTTAGAAGTTTCTTCGCGTTTATCAAACGTTTTTCATGGGCCTTTTCTGTAAGCAGCTGACCTTTGCGGCGCTTGTATGAGTAGTAGCGGAGGTCTTCATTGAGTGCAAGCTTCATAGTAGAGGCTGCAACATTCATTTCACGTGACAAAGCCCGAATTCCAATGCCAGGGTTCTTCAACACCTGTTCCTGCAGATTTGCGAGGAATTCTGCTGTACGAACGCAATCAGATCGTCTGCTAGGGATCTTTCTTCTTGCTACATCCTCGTAGTCACCATTGCAAGTCTCTAGTTCATGCCTGATTGTTTTTACTGTATTCAGGGAGCATTGCGCAGCAGTCGAAATATCCTTATTTTGATGGCCGGCACGAATCATCATGATACAAGTTATTCTCTTCCATGATTCAGGTGGGTTCCAGCTATCCATCCTTTCTGACATCTTGTATATGAATGAAGAAGGGTCCAACCTTTTAAATGAAGAGAAGTGTGTGTTAATACATGTAACTTACGGAAAAATATAATTAATTATAAATATGTCAAATTTATCCCGAACACCCTGTATATTGCCCTGAACACTCAGTAGGGAAATACCTCTGTAATTCTCACATTCAGTTTTATTTCACTTTTTATATGTGGGTACTATTAGAGCTCTACTCCAATCATCAGGAATTTGTCCCTCTGTCCAGGCCTTCTGAACTATGCAGTGCAGCCACTGTAAGATTTTTATACCACTATACTTCAGCATTTCTGGTCAAATATCATCTACTCCTGCTGTATTTCCACATTTCAAGCCTTTGATGGCTTTTTCTACTTCAAGTATGGATATGTATTCCTGACTGTATGCCTGATGAGTGTTTTTTACCATGCTATCACTGCTTGTTTCATTTAGCAATTTTTCGAATTACTCCATACTTCAAAAATATCTTTTTCTCCTGTTTTCATATCACCTTTCTCATCTTTAACTCCTTTTACAGCACTTTTTCCTTCATTTCTAAGCTTCTTCAACAACCTCCAGAATATCTTACCTCTTTCTTGATATTTATTTTCTATGATCTTGCCAAAGTCTTCCCATGACTTTTGTTTAGTTAATTTTACACAGTGTTTAGCTTTCTTGCATTTGTCTCTGTATTCTCTAAGAGCACAAGCTGACTTATTTGCCAGGAACTTTTGATATGCTTTCTTCTTTTCCTTCACCGTCTCTTTGACTTCCTGTGTCCACCATGGAGTTCTGATTTTTCTATCCTTGCAGACAACCTCACCACATGCCCCTCTGGCTGAATCAATCAGGGTTTTCTTCAAGGTTTGTCACTGAATTTCCACGGTTTGGTTCTTGTTCTCAAACTCTTTCATTTTTTTTCAATAATCTTTGTGTATTTTAGTCTACAGTTCACATCTGAGAGCTGCTCAACTTTTATTCCCTTTAAAACTTTCTTACGTGTTCTTCTTTTCAATATGAAATTCAGTTTTATCTTGCTCAATACTAAATAGTGATTGCTTCCAATTTCAAATTCTCTGTAGTCTGGTGTCCTGCACAAGGGAGAAAACATCACTATCAACAATAAAATTATCAATGAGACTTTTCTTATTCCTTGCATCTTCTCTTCATGTCAATTTGTGCACATTTTTATGTTGGAACATGATGTTAGTAATAACCAGTCCATGTCCTGAGCAGAAATCCAACAGGTATTTGCCATTATTATTAGCTTTGCTCTCTTTTTCCAAATTTTCCCAAAATATTTTGTATGTCTGACAATCACTTCCTGCTCTGCTATTTAGATCCACAACAAGGACCAACTTTTCCTTTTTCATTGTGTCAGTAGCTTTCTCTAGAGCCTCAAAAAACTCCTCCACTTCTACCTTAGTAGAGCCTTCTGTGGGACTATAAGCACGAATTCCAGTTCCCCATTCTGATATTTGTCCACATCACCCTACTTGAGACTGCCTGCCATTCAAGAAGATTAGCCTCATATTTAGTGTTGAATACTATGGCTACCCCTTCTTTTCCTTGATTGTCATTGCCTGAATATAACATTTTGTATTTAGGGCTTAGAAAGATCTCACCAGTTTTTGTCTTTTTTTGTTTCAGTCATCCCTATTATGTCGATCTGGTACTTATGTAATTCCTCAGTAGCTCCATTTCTTTGCCATTCAGGCTTCTTATGTTGATAGTCCAATCTTTAACTCTGGTGATGTTGAGTTGGAGTGTGCTTTCAAATTCAGAATTCTAAAATTCATTTACATAAATTTAAGTAATTCAGATCATGTATTCAATTACAAAAATTACAACGTGTAGAGTAGTGGCAGTTGTAATATAAAGATATTCTATAGCAGTAAAATTGCAATGCTATACACTTATATAACTAAGCATGAGGTGTTTTGAATTACTGCTAAAATAACTAGAGATAGGGGAGGCCAGTGAATTACACCTGTTAATGTTGATTCAAATTAAAAGTTAGCACAAAAGGAATTTATAAAATAAACAATTTTTAAAATACAAATTAAATTTAAAAATATTATTAAAAACCATTAAAAATATAAAAAAATTGACATCTGTAGAAACAAATTAAACCACATGTTTCAAATAACTAACCTTACTGCTACCTTCTTTTTCCAGTTTATCTAACTCTTCATAATCTAAACTCATGAAAAATTCATCATTTGAATCATTAAAATCATCAACATCATGTGGATTTGTAAAATTCTGTTGCCCAGCTGAGTTATCACAAAAGACTTTCTGCTTCTTAGAAGAAACTGTGCTTCTGATACTAGAGGTTTCTGAATTGGATAAATGCACACTGTTAGATATATGAGAATTGGTAAAACCCGAAGGACTACCACCTACTAGAGGTTCCTTGTTGATGGAACCATTGGATGATACAGAAAGTCTACATTCGACTGGACTTTTCAAAGTTGTCACTCGAGATATAGTGGAATCCATCTGATTTCCCAGTTCACTTTCAGAAATTCTTGAATCCAGAGCACTTAAAAATAAAAATTTATAAGATAAGAGCAAATATTCTAAACTTTAGTTTCACATAAATTTTTTCAATGACTGCATACTATAGCAAACAGTGAAAAAAAATAAAAAATAAATAAAAATAAATAAATAATAATAATTCAGAAAGAGCATCTTGGAAATAAGAGATGATAAAATTATGCAAGATTCACCTATAATAAAATATAAAAAATAAAAATATATAAAATAAATATGTATGATATCTCTGTTGTTCACATTGAAGCAACTGAGACTGTGAAGTATCTGTATGTTATATAATAAACACTGTACTCTCTTTGCGGACCTGTTCCAAAAGTAAGGTAAGGAAAATATCTTGCAGTAAATATTATATTTACTGTAGAAAGAATATTAAGAAAAAGTAGAAAGAAAGTATATTATAGTAGAAAGAATATTAAGAAAAAGTAGAAAGAAAGTATATTATAGTAGAAAGAATATTAAGAAAAAGTAGAAAGAAAGTATATTATAGTAGAAAGAATATTAATTATGTAATGTTATTAGGCATGATAATAAACAAGTATTATCATGCCTAATACCTAAGGATAAACATTATTTCTGAAAATTACAACTGCAAATTCAGATGAATCAGCTTGTGGCAATTTGTATAACTGGCGATTTCGAGTAGAAAGTGGGTAAACATTCAAATTGTTGAATCGAAAGCAAATGGGTTATATGTTGGGACTAAATGGGATAAAAGGCAAAAAATTGCACTAAGCAAATTGTAATGTCTCAAAAACATCATCTAGATCATGGTTTCTCAAACTGTGTTCTGCAGAAGGTGAATAGGTGTTCCGCAAGAAGTTCTGAAATTTGTCATTTTAGTTTTCTAAGCATTTTTCATGAATAAATATTTTATAGTAAAAATATTCTGAGGAGAATAATATTCGTGAATATGTCGAAAAGCTTAGACCCAGAACACCTAATGACATCTGTGTACTGTTAATTTTCACACATCGAAATGTTTCAACATTTGGGAAAGGGAATAACGCTGTTTATGATGGGTCATAAAAATTGCCTGCAAGCCCATTAAACAATTGGTGTCATATCTTCTGTTCTCAAAACTGAAGGAAATGACATCTGTGTTGGAAATGTCAGTGACCAAGCAGCATATTTTTAAACATGGAAGTATTCATGAATTATTGTTAATTTTCACACATCGAAATCTTTCAACAATCGGGAAAGAGAATACCGCCGTTTATGACCGATCATAAAAATTGCCTGCAAGCCGATTACAACAATGGGCGGCGTGTTCTCAAAACTGAACGAAATAACATCTGCGTTGCAAATATCAGTGACCAATCAGCAAGGAAGTATAAAGAAAATTTTTCCACTGAAATTGAAGATCAAGGTAGTCTATATCCGGTTCTCAAATCTATTACTACTGAATACTTTCTTCGCAAGTTCGTATTGCAGTGTGTAAGTGCTTGTTCTGAAACCGGAGTGCCGTGATTTTTTTTAAAAGTAATAGGAATACAGAGTTAAAATTAATATGAATAATAGACAAGGCACTTTGTTTAATTTTGGTATTAAGAAATCTCTTATTGAAGGTGTTTGTGATGGAACATATAGTGAGTCATCCACTTCAAGCCTACAAAGATCTCCAGGATGTACAAAAGGAGGGGGAAAACAACCAGCACACACACACTACTATGAGAAAAAGTCTGCATTCATTCATAAGTACTTATAATAATATTATAAATATATTTGGTGATCAGAATGGGATATGTCAATGAAAATCAGCACAAATTAATTTAATGATGTTTGCCTGAAGAAACTACCGTATGCTACAACATTTCATTAGTCCAGTGATTGTTAACTAATTTAAATGTAATTTATATTTGTCAGCATGCCACACTGTATACATAAGTATACTAATACTCTTTATGATTATGCCATAATTGATTATTAATACATATGTTAATGTATGAACTTTAAAAAAATTTGGAAAGGTATTTACGAGTAAATTTCTTGGGACCGGGCCCTCGGAAAAAAAAAAATCAGCTAACGCCTTTTTATTCCTGTATACAGGGAGTAGGCGAGGTGACTTTTAAAAAAAGAATTCTTCTTACTTTTTTAACTAATTTTATAATTAATATCTGATTTATTTCGAACTGTTTAATTTTTGTTACTGAACATTTTATCAAATTATTCTTATTACAATTGCTTTGACATTATTTGATAAGGTTTAGTACTTTTCTTACAAGTATTGTTAACAATTCATATTTACTTTTATGTGTTGTAGTCTTTTTTTTACTATTTTGCATTATTCATTCACTTTTATATTATTCGACATTTCTTATTTATAATCTTCTTGTTTTTCACACTAAAGTTACCTTTACAACACAATTCTATTTGTTTTTATTATAGCTCTGACAAATTTTGGAATGTGAATATTATTGAAAAAATACCCATGGATTCTTGTTTAAAGACAGGAACTTTAACACAAGGAGGAGCAAGTACTTTTGCTGACACATCTATTCGTATGATTGGAGAAGATATGGAATTGCAAACTGTGGTTTCTTTAAACACTAATATTAAAGAACAAGAGTCATCTAAGAACAGACCAAAACGGAAGTACCATGAAAGTTATTTAAATTATGGATTTACGTGTATTGGCAATACACATGCTCCTGATGTTTTGTGTAATAAAATACTAGTAAACAGTTCTTTGTCTCCAGCTAAATTTCGTAGGCACTTCGAAACGAAACACACCAATTACAAAGGAAAAGATATACTTTTTTTAAGACTGATAATTATGACGTGACTCGCTAGAAAAATCTAAACTTTAAATGGCTACAATTGCTAGAACTGAAAATGCAACAGAGGAGTCTTTTCGCATGAGTTATCCTCATTGCACTTCATGGTGAAGCTCATACAATTGGTGAGACGCTCATTGAGCCTTGTGTGAAAGACATTGTATCGTGCATGTTAAACGAGCAGGTTGCTAAACAAATAGATGCAGTATAATTATCAAATAATACTGTTTCACGGCACATAAAAGATCTTTCTGCTGACATAGAAAAAGAGCTAATTCATCGACTTAGACTGCAGTGAATATTCATTGTATATGGATGAATCTACAGATGTCGCAGGACTCTATGTATTACTAGTGATTGTTCGTTACATATTTGATAAAAGTATTGAAGAAGATTTACTCATGTGCGAATATCTACAAGAAAAAACTACCGGAGAAGATATATTCAACTATATTAATAATTATATTACAAAACAGGAAATCGGTCGGGAGAAGTGTATTGATATTTGTACAGATGGTGCTCAAGAAATGGTAGGAAAGATGAAGGGAGTTGTAACACGTATCCTGCAAGCAGCTACAAGAGCCACCAAAAGTCATTGTGTTTTGCATAGACAAGCACTAGTAACAAAAAGAATTCCTACATATTTAAAAACTATTTTGGATGAAGCCGTAAAAATGATCGATTATGTAAAATCTTGACCACCTCAATCCAGATTATTTAAAATTTTGTGTGATGAAATGGGTAGTGCACATAACGCACTTTTATTACATATTGAAGTGAGATGGCTATCCAGAGGAAAAGCATTATTGAGGCTTTATGAACTTCGTAGTGAGTTAATGGTCTTCTTGATGTCACATAATTTAGGACAAGATTTTATTGAATTATTAAGAAATTCTTCATGGTTGATGAGTCTTGCATATCTGGCAGATATTTTTTACAAAGTGCAATGAAATTAACTTATCAAGGAAAGAATATTACAATTTTTAATACAAGAGATAAAATTGCATCTTTTGATAGGAAGTTGCAATTCTGGATTTCTACAGTTGAACAAATTAATTTTGATTGTTTTCCCACCTTGCATGAATTTTTGACTGAAATAAATTCTAAAGTAAATGAAGAAGTATCTAACGTAATTTTTAGAACACTTGCATGACTTGCAATCAACCCTTTTGCAATATTTTCCAAAATCCAGTGAGGACAATTCCTGGGTTCTGAATCCATTTACAGTGACAGCTAAGCCAGCAGACTTCAGTGCAAGTGACTATGAAAATCTAATCGACTTAATTAGTGACTCTGATTTAAAACAAAAATACAAGGAACTGCCAATAAATGATTTCTGGACAAGCGTGTCAAAACTAGCTATTCTTGTTTTACTTCCTTTTACAACGACATATTTATGCAAGGCAGGATTTTCATATTATGCTGCAACCAAATCAAAGTCCAGGAACAGATTCGACGCTACACCAAATATGAGAATTCAACTTTCTAATATTGTGCCTGATATCAAAAGAATTTGTAATTCAAAGACCCAAAAACTTCGGAGTCATTAAGAACTTAATTTGCAATATACGTTTTATTATTTTTATGTGTTTTGTTTTTACTAATTAACATTTGACAATAAATGATTATTTTTTCTTAACGCTTAGATTTACTCATTTATTTTATTTATATTTAACCTACAAAACCAGCACACAGGAGAAAAAGTCTGCATTCACTCATAAGTACTTATAATAATATTATAAATTTTTGGTGATCAGAATGGGATATATCAATGAAAATCAGCACAAATTAATTTAATAATGGTTTAAGCGATGTTTAATTAATAATTAATTACCAATCATTAATAATTAACAATAAAATAAGCTAAATTACCAATTAATTATTAATTAATAATTTAATTAATACATTACAAAATAACCACCAAGGTGTTCCGTGAACATTTCAGGATTTGTGAAGTGTTCCATCGTAGAAAAAGTTTGAGAAACCCTGATCTAGATGATTTCATGTGTGTAAGAATTACTTGAAGGCTGTAGAATTACTGATATTGCTAGAGAGTTTGGATACATTTGGATACTCACATAGCATTGTGAGTATCCAAATTTCTTAGATGTTTGCTAAGAGGTCGCCCTTGCTCTATGAAGGAGCAGAAAATTGGTTATAACAGCAAAAAGTAATCGATGCATCACTGCGGTTGAGCTTGCAAGTCGGCTCCATTCCAGCACAGGTATGCAGATATCTCGACAAACTTGGCAAGACGTCTCTGACAAGTACGCCTATATGCCTGCATCCCTTTGTCTGCAGCTCATTGTAGAACACGTTTTCAATGGTGGTGGTGGTGGTGGTATCCATAAAAATTGGACAAGACACCAATGGACTAATGTACTTTTTACAGATGAGTCGTTTTAGTCTTTCCTCCGATTCTAGACATTTGATCTGGCATGAAAGTGATACTGCTTACCATCATGAGAATGTTCATGAAAGGGATAGATACGGCAGTGCTGAGGTCATGATGTGGGGAGGCATTATGCTCAATGAACTCACCAAGCTACAAATGCTGGAAAAAGAGCCTATCATGTTTGATTGTTCATTGGTGTTGTGAAGAATTCATTTTTATGGATGATAATGTCACACCACATCATGCACAAGCAGTGGAGATACTTCTGGAGACTGAGGATATTAATCGAATCAAGTAGCCAGCACATTCCCCAGATCTCAACCTCACAGAAGACTTTTGGGACACAACAGGGAGATGCACTGCTGTCCAAAATTCCCTTCCAGAAAAACAAACAAACAAGGATGTATGTAGGCTTTGTAGGCTTGCCTACAAAGTGTTTTTGCTGAGATTTTTACAGGGTAGTTCACCATTGCTTTCCCCAATTTTATCCAGGCTCGGGACTGGCATATGGCTAGAACATATTTATGACTAATCCATATGTCACGTCTGGTGGAATGCCCACCCGATGTGGAAAGGACACGCTACTCGATCAAGCAAGTTCCCACCAGATGTGACATATGTGCAAAAACATAGCCCAGCATGGATGTAATAATAACATTAAAATTCTACATTTTAGCTATTACATTAAGGTCATCTTTAGAAATGTGTGTGTGCGTGCATGTATGCACACCAGCATCAGCCATTATGATCATTTAGAAAAAAAGAGGCAACTAAAATTGCAAGTGTTTTTGTGATTCTCTAAGAACAAATGCTGTAGTGTGTGTGAATTATGAATTTCATATCCAGAAGCAGGGCCAGTTTTACCATTAGGCGAACCTAGGCAATTGCCTAGATGTGCATAAATTCACATGGAGAGAATAAACGAGAAATAAGAAAAGTCATACTGACTATATTATGGTTGATAATGATATTTCATGCAGAGTATACTCTGCATGAAATATCACTAAAAGAATATACAGAGAATATCATTACAGAGAGTGGTGGACTGGGTCTAAAAATATTGGTTGCCAGGAGACAAAGGGGGCCCACCCACAACTATAAGGTTATCATTTAATTTTTATAAGAAATAAATAAAAATTTTCAAAAACTACATAACTGGAAAAAAGGTACAATTAAAATTTGTACGAAATAAATGAATAATTTTTAGTAGTTACAGTCTACATATATTGTACATTATAATAAATTTAGTTTAATCTTTTATCCAAGTGTGAGCAAACAAAGTCTGCACCTGAAAATATCTTCAGGACTGAGGAAAGGTAGTGCAACACCAGGCAACTCAGAGCAAAGGTGGACCAAGCTATCATCACTCCTATCTCAGTATCTCCCATAATGCAAAACACATCTTGTGGATATGTATAATGTTATGCATTAAGGGAAGGGCCACTACCCAGACCGGTTTCGACCTTTATTGAGGTCTCGTCAAAATATGCTGTTAGTTTTTTTTTTAACATAATTTCATTCACACCCAAGTATTTGCTCATGGGTAGCTGTCAATATATTGTACATATTACTGGCAGTAGAGTAGATACTAAATGTAAATACAGATTGTTATAATTGAATTTTTAAATTATTATTATTTTTTTTTTAATTTTTAAATAAATGGTGGATATTTTTAAATAGTTTGCTTGTACTGAACATTTTACACATTAACAGGTAGTTAAAAAGCATATTTCATGCAGTCCACTATATTAAGAGCAATCGTTTGAATTCACTATATGATTGTGTGAATCTGTCAATAATTGCTTCTGCATCCAGTTCATCCAACAATTCCTTTTCAATGGATAGCAACATGTATGATTCCAAGTTCTCTTCAGACAGTGAATTTTTTAGCCTTGTCTCTATGATTCTTTAGCTTTGAAAATGTCCTCTCACATTGGACTTGAGTAACTGATAGTGTGCAGATGACTTTATAAAGTTCATAAAGGTTATCATATGCCTTGTCATGAAGTCAGTTGGATGCCAGAATGTTTAGTACACAATGGGCAAGTGCTACAAATTTTACACTTGTTGCAACTGGAATCCATATTCTCACATTCATTAAGCAATAGCTTTAGCACATCAAGGTTTGAAGCAAAAGAAAACAATTCCAATATTACTTGATCTTTGCTGATTTGTGGAGACAGCTTAATAATACCTTCCAATGCTTTATCTTCAAGGCCCTTCTCTGCAATAGTTTTAAACTTTGCTGAGTTCAAGCAGGATAAATCTTTATACAACTTTTTTGTGTTGTACAAAGCATGAATCTAGTGACTGAACAATGTGGTCCATTATTAGGTTAAACACATTTACTCAAAAATCAGCTAGAGAATCTGAGGAATTTCCATCATCTATAAGCTCATTTGCCATTCTTTTATTCTTCCTCTGCCTCTTAACTGGAAATGCTGTTTCCAAAGAGTCGATTTCCAATGTTTGATTTTCAACTGTGAAATCTGGCCATTACAATTATTTACTTCCAATGCCTTGCTGTGAACGTTATCAAATGTTCTTCCTTCAACTTTGTTGTAGCTGAATCTATTAAACTCCATGCAGTAAAGATATCTAAACCACTTGTCTGTAAATAACTTAATAATGGGGATGTAGTTTCAAATATATACAAGTAAGTAAATGCTGTCAATATTGTTTCAAACTTTAGAAGACTTTAAAGTAAAACATTTGCTTCTTGTTTTGTTTTTGCATGAAACTTGTCTGAATCTTGTATCACTGATAAGAATGTGAATAGATTTACAAAAATACTGACAGTAGCATAATCAAAATGTCCAAATATAGTTGTTGCTACATTGGATTTTCTTGACCATCTTGTCTCACTAATTTGCTTTAATCGTTTCATTTTTTCTTATCTCAGATGTTTTCCAACAACTTCTATCCATACAGCCATTCTTGTGTATGATGTTTTCACAAAAGTTGCTAAATTCTAGAGCAAATTGCAACATTTTGTTGTTTCGGCTATCACCAAATTCACCATATATGAACATGTTGATCAGCCACATCAGTAATTTTACTTTGTAAACCATTATACTGGCCATGGTAGCTTGAAGCTCCATCTGTACTGTCAGATAAACATTTTTTGGGATCAATTTTAAGATGCTGTATTGTTTCAGTCAATAGATCAAAAAGCCCCTTTCTTTTATCATATTCTCCATAATTTTGATTAACACGGTAATAGTTGTTTTACTCAGATATGTAACAAGTCCACCACGGCCTTTACTTGTTGTTCTAATTGTTTGATTCTTTGTGTAGACTTCTTTTGTACTACAGGAACATGAGCTGCCATAATGGGGTCATATTTTGCCATCAATGGCACTGTAGCTAAAAAATTGCCATGATTCAGGGTCTCATTATCCAGAGTGTAGGCCGATTCATTTCTGAGACCTCGAAAAGGAATTGCTTGTTTGCCTAACATCTTTATGATGTCTGTAATCCTCATTACAATACTCCTCTACTTCAACACTTCTTTCTTTTTAATTAGTGAATATGCAAAAAATTATCTAAGGTGCCATCATTAACCACACTGATAAATTGCTGAACATTTCTGACATGTGTTGTCAGGGCCGGCCCTAAGAATTTTGTCACCCCATGCAACAGCATATTTTGACACCCTTCTTCCTAAAAAAAAAATAAAAAAAATTAATGCCATCTTGAAAGCCATGATATTAACCTAGGCTTCAACCTGTCTGATCTAGGTACGAACGATTTAACTGGCAATAAGTTCAGTATGAGAGAGGACATGAAAGGGTTGTTGGAAGAGGAGAGAGTGAAGAGTAGAAGGTAAAAATTGTTAGTATTTTACCTCGCTATGATAAAAATGAATTAAAAAGAAGGACCATGATGGCAAGTGGTTCAATGCATAGGCTATGTAGAAGGAATGGATGTGAGTATTTGGATGTGTGGAGTGAGTTTAAGTGAAGATTGGATTTGTATAAGAGGGATGGACTACACCTGAATGCGTTTGGTATCAGGAGTCTAGAAAAACTAATAACTGGTATAGACCTAACACAAAGTCTGGGAAACTAAATTATAATGGGAGAAATGGTTTGAATGTGAGTGTAAGAGCAACAATGTCATATAACTGTGTTAATGACGGGAATGGGCTTTGTCATGGAAATGTTGACGAGGAGAGAATGATTTCGGGATTGTGTTTGTCCGGTTTGGACACATCATACGTATGTAAAGATGTCTACATGTGTAAGGCATTAGAAAATAATAGAGATCTGCAAGTTGTCCAACTGAGTCAGACAGATTGCAGACAAGACAATATAAAAGAACAAACAGGTAGATTATCATGTCTGTACACGAATGCTAGGAGTATCAGAAACAAATGGCTAGAGTTTGTTGCTTTAGTCAATATGTTGTGACCTCAGATTGTAGGTATTAGTGAGACCTAGCTATTAGAATCAGACCTACTAACTGGTATCGAGTGTCATGCGTACAGTATTTTTAGGAAAGATAGAGAGGACAGAAGAGGAGGGAGAGTGCTGCTAATGATATCGGATGACTTAAATCCAGTTACCTATGATTGTAGTAATACTACTAACAATATTTCATGTGGTAGTGAGTTTGAAGCCATCTGGCGTGAGGTGGAACTAACAAACTAATTACACAGTGGGGTGTTGTTACAGACCTGGTGGATCGGTTGACAGTGATGAAGAAATGCATCACCAAATAGAAAAGATGAGTGCGAAAAGAGTAATCACAACGGGAGACTTTAATTATCCAAATATTGATTGGGTAGTAGTAGAATCTCATGAGAAGAATGAAAATGCATTTATTGAGCTGTTGCAGGACAACTTCCTCAAGCAGCATGTGACAAAACGAACTAGAGGCCAAAGAGAGTGAGATGTGATTATTGTGTCAGAGGGCATTTCAGTTAAAGACATAACTATTCTGCCTCCAATTGGGGACACTAATCATGTGGTACTCACTTGGGAAGTGACTAAGTTTATGAATGTTCTATTCAGGAAAGGTTACATGCTAAATTACAAAGCAGGAAATTATGACCAACTGAGGAGTATACTGAGTTCAGTGGAATGGGATCGGTTGCTGGATGGAAAGAATATCAACAGTGGATGGGAAGCATTGAAACAATACTTAAATGATGCAATATCAAAATGTGTCCCAAGAGTTCGAAGAATAAACAGAGTAGGAGTCAAATGGATGTGTAATCTTATTAAGCAAGAGATTCGTAGAGGACGATGTGGAAAGAATACCGTTTGCATAAGGACGACGTCCGTTATTAACGTTATAAGCATCAAGCTAGAATAGTCACATCTGTTGTATGGAAAGCAAAGTCTGAGCATGAAAACAAACTGGCTCTGCGTACTAAAGACAAACCACAAGAATTCTGTCGATATGCTGCAAGTAAAAGAAAGAATGAATATGAAAGAATAATTCCTCTAAATCCAGATGGCATGAGGGTTATAGATGCAAAAGAGATTGTTCAGTTAATGAGTGCCCATTTCTTTAAAGCTATCAACCTGGTGAACGCAACACTGAACTCACTGTTACTTCATCACTAGATGAAGAAATGCAGGTGTGTGAGGCAAGGTATTAGAGCTGTTGCACAAATTGAATAAGAATTCAGCAATGGGGACCGATGTATTATCAGCACGTGTGCTAAAAGTGTTCAGCTGAACTGGCCATTCCTTAGACCAGGATGTTTAATATGAGTCTCAGAACAGGGAAGATTCTACACGAATGGAAGGAATGTATGGCAATTCCATTGCACAAGGGTGGTGCAAAGACCGATGTATCCAACTATCGACTAATTAGTATCTCAGGAGTGGTGGTGAAGATTTTGGAAAAATTGGTTAGGGCCCCGCATTCCGAAATGGGTTGACAGTGAATCTCTACTTTGAATGAACAACATGGGTTTACTAAGGGAAGGTCATGTTTTAGCAACTTGCTCATATTCTATAACAATGTTACCATCGAACTAGACAAGGGGGGATGGATACGCCATGATACTTTTGGATTTTGCTAAGGCTTCTGACAGAATATAGCATGGTATACTGTTGCATAAATCGGAGAAAATGGGTTTGGTTTATACAATATTAGCATGGATAAGAGGATGGCTGACTGACAGATATCAAAAAGTGGTATACAGGGGATCCGAGTCTGCAAGGTCTGGGAATCCGAAGCGTTGTTGTCTTGGCTTGCACATCCCTTGAGACACCTCGCAAGTGTGGCAGTAGGCGGCCTCATAGGGGCAATTCCCGGACACCTTCGGGTGACTGACTTCGACGAGTTTCCTGGCTCTGGCCTATAACTCATCAGATGAAGGCTCCGACTCTTATAGGCCGGAGCCAGGAAACTCGTAGGGTGTGAATCCAGATGTGTTTCTTGTTTGGAGGTGATCCTGCCACCCGTCCCAGTGGCGTCCTCAGGAAGAAAGTTAAAAGAAAGCTCTGCAAGGACTGTCATCAACTCATTTATTCACGTTCTCATCATGCTTGTTCCAGTGGTCAAGGAGTTCCCAATCTCAGACACTTTATATGTCAAGTCTGCAATTGTGCATTCTCCACCTCAGTCGACCTTGGTGTGCATTGCACCTCGAAACATCCAGCCGAAGCACGCTGCAATAAGAACAGAGCACATCAAAGCAAGTTGGACTGCTGAAGAAAAGATTCTCGCCTCTCATGAGATCGAATTGACAACTCGAGGGATAAAGAAAATCAATGAGGCTTTATTTAAGGTGTTCCCATCAAGATCTTTGGATGCCATTAAGTGTCATAGACGGAAAGCCAGTTACAAAGCCTTAGTTCAAGAATTGGCAGCCCATTTGCCACAGGTAGGGACAGGTAATATCTCCGTATTCCAGCCACTCCTGCTGTTGAAGAAGAGGCTTTGATTCTCAGACTGACATCATCTCTTGATCCTCCTCTTTCAGAATATAACCATCAAATTCTTAAATCTCTTATCCAGACTCACCTTCTGGGAATGGATATCACAGATCAGTTAAATGACTACCTCCATGCTGAATTCTCCGAACACTTGATGCCTTGTCAACATCAGCCTACTTCTCGTTCTACAATGGCTTTGTCAAATAGGAAGCAGAGGAAGAAGAATGCAGCTATGCAGGCCCTCTATAAAAAGAATAGAGGGCAGTGTGCCAAAACCATCCTGGACAGTGCTTCCCCTCCATCTCTAGCAGACTTACATGATGATTTTGTTAAATTCTAGAATAGTCTTTTCTGCTCCACCTTTACACTTCCCTGCTGATGATGACCAACCTATGATATTGTGGCCCTTCAAATATACCAGCCTGTCTCCATCCAAGAGATTAAAGCAGCTCTTCCAATTTCTCCGCCTCCGGTCCTGATGACTTTCCTGCATCTAGACTTTGGAAGGTGCCGCTGAAGATTCTTCAAGACTTATTGAACATTCTCCTTTCCAGTAAAGCAATACCACCATACCTACATGCTTCAAGAACTATCTTCATTCTTAAGAAAAAAATTTCAAGCTGTGCATCAGACTTTAGACCTATTACCATCTCCCCTGTGATACTCAGACTCTATCATAAAATTTTAGTTAAATGACTTCAGCAACATGTACAGCATGATTATAGACAGAGAGCTTTTGTCCCTTCAGACAGCTGTGCCGAGAATATATGTCTTTTTTCTTCTCTTCTCTCTGATTCCGGGCGCCACCTCAAGCCTCTATATATGGCGTTGCTTAACCTCCAAAAGGCCTTTGATAGTGTCTCCCTTCCTGCTCTCCTTCAAGCAGTCTATTGCTGGATGTCCAGAACCCTTTCTTTCCTATGTTATGGAGCTATACTTGGGTAGCTCTATCACTACAGGGTACCGTGCGACTTCTATTCCTGCAGTGCGGGGGCGTTAGCCAGGGTGATCCTCTATCTCTCCTTTTCTTTAACTGCATCATAGATGAGTTTCTTCACTCTCTTCCTAGTCATATAGGCTACTCTCTAGGTGTTTCTTCCTTAATGCTATGGCCTTTGCTGATGATCTTATTCTTGTAGCCTCTACTAAGGTAGGCTTGCAGGAACTCCTTGACCAGGCAGTTGACTTTTTCTCTATTTGAGGTCTTTCTATTAATGTAGAGAAGTCCTGCACTTTAGCTCTTGTTCCCTCTGGTCGTGACAAGAAGCTTAAGGTCGAGACTATAGAGTTTCCCCTGCACGGGAGGCCGTTGCATGCTTTGACCATCCTGGAAGAGTGGAGATATCTCGGTATCATGTTCACCCCAAAGGGAAGGTCTTCTGTCCCTTCTATCCTAGAAGCTGGGATCGCTTCTTTGAGGAAAGCTCCTCTCAAGCTCCAGCAAAGACAGTTTCCCTTTTCCCACTATCTCCTACCTCGCTTTTACCACAAGTTGGTTCTTGGTAGGACATATATCTCGGTACGGTCCCGAATGGACAGGGCTATCCGTTCAGTTGTGAGATCATGGCTCTGACTGCCGCCTGACATCCCTACTGCATATTTCCACGTGAGGGTGAAGGATGGTGGACTCGGGGTTCCATCACTTAGATGGCTGATCCCATGCCTGCGGCTGTCCAGAATCGCAAATTTAGAACTATCTTCTTCCCCTATCTGCAGAGAGGCTTTCTATAGCCCGTTGATACAAGAAGACTTTAGGCAGGCTAAAGGCTAGTCCCATTATCAGGGTACCTTAATTGAGTCAGCACCCACAGAACACAAGAGGTGGGCATCTCTGCTGCACTGTTCTGTTGATGGTGCTTCTTTAAAAGAGTCATATCTGGTGCCTCCCCAGCATGATTGGATAAGGGATGGCACCAGACTCCTCCCTGGATTCGAGTATATTGACCTTATTAGGACAAGGATCAATGCCCTGCCCACTCGAGCTCGCACAACTCGATGGAGTAGTGATGACTCAAACTGTAGGGCTGGCTGCCACTACAATGAGACATTGTCTCATATAGCCCAGTGTTGCTTCACACTCATGGGGTCCACGTGCAAAGACATGACGGCGTGGTCTCCATTCTGAACACCGCTTTAAGAAAACAAAGGTTGGGTGACCACAGTGGAACCACATTATAGGACCTCTGCAGGTTTGCATAAGCCAGACTTAGTGATTAAAAGAGATGACGATGTTTGGGTTGTTGATGCCCAGATGGTGGGAACAGGGTGCCCGCTAGCCTATAGCCATAATAATAAAGTAAATTATTATAAAAATAACAAGATCCAGTTAGTAAGATACGGAAGGAATATGGGGCAACCTTGAGGTTTACCAGCGCCACCATCTCTTTACATGGCATATGGAGTACAGACAGTTTTATATGGACTTAAAACAGCTTGGGCTTACGCAGAAGGATATAAAAGTTCTTTCTTTGAGCCCTACAGGGCACACTGGTGGCATGGCGTTGCCACCAGCAAATGACTACAATAATAACTAGAACAGGCATAGGGTAAAACACTTGTAAAGGCTTAAGCCTATATATCAAGTCTGGACACAATGTAAGGGTAGTACTACCCATAACCAGCACAAAGATTAATAAAAATAAATAAAAAAATAACAAGTGGTGTACCACAAGGATCAGTGCTTGGTCCACTGTTATTCAATCTACATTAATGATATTGGGAAGGATTTGACAAGCGATATACAGCTATTTGCTTATGATGCAAAGATATATAAGGTAATCAGGAATATTGCTGATGTGCAGTCTGCAAAATGATTTGAATAAGCTGGAATTGTGGGCATGGGAAAACTGGTGTCAGTTCAATGTCGGTAAATGCAAAGTCATTCAATTCGGCATGATTAGATATCCAATGTCATATTATATTGGTGGGATTAGCCTAGAAGAAACTGATGAGGCTAGGGATCTAGGAGTGTTAGCAGATAGGAAGTTGAAGTCAGGGGCCCATGTGGGAAAGATTGCAAATACAACTCAAAAGATAATTGCATTGCTGAAATGAACATTCACATGCAAAGATAAGGATGTTATTTTGCCTTTTTACAAGGCCTCGACTTGGACTATTGTGCGTAGGTCTGGTCTCATGGTGATTTTGATATATTGGAGAAGTACAAAGGAGAGTGTTAAAAATGATATCAGGATTGTGGAATACTGATTATGAAGACAGATTGAGAATTTGTAGACTGCAGACACTAGCAAACAGGAGAAAGAGGGCTGATTTGACCGAGACTTACAAACTTCTGAAAGGGTCACACAAGATTTCAATTGATGGAATTTTTCAATTTATGGAGGGTGGGGAAATGATGAGAGGGTATCCTTGGAAGCTGAGAATGAAGGCTGCCAAGAAGAAGAGTGTGAAAGCTAGATTTTTCTCTCAGAGGGTGGTACGTGATTGGAATGGATTGCCATTGGATGTCATGAGTGCAAGCAGTG
The DNA here is from genome assembly GCF_054136105.1 of Typopeltis vanoorti. Taxonomy (NCBI): domain Eukaryota; kingdom Metazoa; phylum Arthropoda; class Arachnida; order Uropygi; family Thelyphonidae; genus Typopeltis; species Typopeltis vanoorti. The sequence goes on along the minus strand of NC_143567.1, from coordinate 73,093,873 downwards.
TAAATGAATTCAAGAATAAGTATGATATCTGGTGTGTGTGTGTAGTATGTGGCCTCCCTTGATGAGTCTCCGACTTCCTGGAGGTCTCTCTTAATAATAATAAATTCTAAATAGTAACATTAGCTAATGAAAAATTATCATAAACTATATTTTTAAACAGAAAAAGAGAGACAATCCTTTAGCAGTGGAATTTTGTTCTGAAAATGTGCATTTGCATGGGTAATTAAAATCAAGCGAAGATGGATATACGTCAAAAGCAGAGTAAATGCACTTTTTGTAAATTTAAATTAAATTATAACAAAGTGATAATTATTAAAATTTAGCTTATTTGAAAAATCAATAATTTTATTGCTTCAAAATTCATTAATATCACAAATACATTCAACACAACCTAAAAAATATTTTTTTTAAAAACCATGAAAAATCTGCAAACATAGAAAAAAGTACAGCAATTTGTGGTACTATTAGAGTTTATAAAAAATCGGGTTCGAATTGCTAAAAAACACTACAAATTAAAAGTGCATTGAGCGATCTTTTTTAAAAGTTTTTTGTAGAGTTTTCATTATTTTCTGGGGAAAATTAGGTGCCATTTGCACAGTTCTCACAAGAAATTATTTGAATTGTATGTAATGGTATTTTATTTGCTTTGTATACAACATTATTTTCATAAAAAATGCAAAAAAAATCATTGATCATTAGATTCCTTTATAATAATAAGAAATATTGAATGATATAATCACGTAATCACAAGAAAGATATTTATTTAACCAAATATTTCGGTCTGGAAATAGCAGACCATCGTATCCTTAAAACAACAATAAGAAATATATTTTTTCATTTTACTAAAATTTTAATCTTTGTCACAAAGGGTAATTTATTGTTTCACATGACGAGTATACTCGAAAACTGTTAAAGGGTTAAAAGAAAGAAAGAAAATAATGTATTACTATTAACTTACATGTAAGTAACGTTCATCATGTCATGTAGAATAAAGAACTGCTAAATCATAAACACGTAACTATGGTAAATAGAATTTTTTTAGATTTTAGAACACATGTCATGTTTTAACATAAGTTAATTTACATTTTCAGTGTTAAAATGTAAACTTACTGTTTAAAACGAAACTTTTCTTGCTTTCATATTCGCAAAATCACAAATAACACCAGTGAAGTCTAATTTCTGACCGATTTCATGTTTAATTGAAATTATGGCAAGACCTTCCAATCGAGTTTTGGCCATTGTAGACCATAAATAAGTTTTAATAAGCTTTGGTTTTGAAAGACTACGCTCGGCACTTGGGAAAAGACAGCGTCCACATTAAAAGTATGGTTTAAAATTACTTCAGAACCGGCTGCATTCTCTGAGCTCACCCCAATGTAAAACACGAAAAGACAGTTATTACATCAATGTTGACACTGCACTGCAGACTGGTTGGATTCTCACTTGCAAATAAGAAACAATGGAAATTGCACATAAGAGACAGAATAACGACCATTGTCACGTTGTACAAAATTTCAAATTAATTCAATCATTCTGAAATTTTATATATAATCTAATCTTGTAATTTTATATTCATTAAGAATATGTTACTGTACTTTCATTAAGCAATTTTGATAAATATGCATGCATTTTAACCTCAAGTCAAAGTCAACTCATGGGCCCCAACAGCAGAATCGGAAATAAATGCAAGATAGAAGGTGTTCTGCTATTGTCACGTCGTCTGATATTAACACTAACAATGCGATATTAAACGCAACATAATACATTATTTTAAATAATTTGATTTTTAAAAAATATACTGTACAATGAAGTTTTATTATGTAAAAATTTAACTAATGACATCCTGAAGTCTGGTTTCAACAGAAAAGGAATAAATTACTTTTTTATGCTTTATAGATGCATCTATTATTAACAATCACAGTAATTTTAATTGTAGAGTAAATAAAAGGTATCATTATTTATTGAACTTCCATTATGCATATATATTATTATTTGAGACTGCAAGCTTAAATATATTTACTCTCTAGTATTTTTATACTAATTTTATACAATGAAAGAAAATACATTATATTTAAATTAAAGGGCATAGGGCCACAGTATATAAAAAATATTAATTAAATACATACCTTTTATAAAACACATAAAACACGAGGTGAAGGCTGACGAAGTACACTCAAACCGAGGCCGACACAATGAAAAAATTTGCTGTCTTTGCAATGTATGCAATAGCTCGATACAAAGTTGACTCTAGCTGCACATCACGATCCCAGGCTGGGATTCCTAGCTAAGCTTCATTGCACAGTCGTAATATTAAAGATCTGAGTCTATATAATGTATGCGTCGGTCTCACATAACCCGAATCAGAATTTTTTTTCAGAGTTATTTATTATATTCTTAAATATAAAGTATCCTCGAAAAATGATTTTATTAAAATAGTAATACAACATAAATTTTAGTTGCATACAGTAATAATATTGGAACTTCTATTATATTTTCAAGCTACTAAAAGGTCATTAACATTTTTAACATATTGTCTAATGTTTAAAGGGGCCCACTTGCCATTGGGCTAGCTAACACCCTGACCAGTCTGCCACTGATTACAGAGTATATTATGAAGAATATATAGAGGATTTGAAACAGCTATCACAATTTCGTTTTGTAACAATAAAAGCCACATCAAAGAAGTTATGAGCAGTAGACTTGAATATAGAAATATTATTCAAGAAAAAATGTAAGCGAATGAAAGCAAGAACCCAACCTTAGAAACTCAGTGAAAACTCAGAAGAAAGCATTGAATGATTCAGTGAGGGTGGTGGGTAATGAAGTTATCTGAGTCCACTACAAAACTCATGGTGCAGTCAAGAGGTTAAAAAGGCAGTCCAAGAAAAGAGAAAGCATATGGAAAATATCTAGAAGTAAGTCAGCAGATGTCTCAAAAGAGAGAGACAGAAATACAGAAAAAAATGCAAGCTAAGCTGTGTACAATAGATAAACAGAAGTCACGGGAAGACTCTGGCAAGAATATAAAAAATAAATACTACAAAGGGGGCAAAATGTTCTAGTATCTATTGGAAAAAAAAGTTACAAATGGAAGAAAGAATACTGCAAAAGGAATCTCTGCCATAAAAACTGAAAATAAAGATATCCTAATGTCTGGAGTAATTTGAAAGTATGTTAAATGACAATAACAGAACAATAGTAGAAAAAAATTGAAGAGGAATACAATCAGGAGTATATATCAATATTTGAAGAAAATGCAATCAGAAAGGCAAACAGTAAAGCAATCATAATATAACAAGGATCTAAATTTATGTTTGTAGTCTGAAAAAGATATATGATACTGTTAAGAGAAACGCTTTTCAAACCACTGCAGTTATATGGTAAATGGGACATTATACAAGCAACCTAGTCTATTTAAGCTGTAAGTCAGCAGTTCAACCTGAAAGTACAGAACAATGGTGTAACGAAAAACTAAGTGGTGACAAGAGCGAACAATATTTGCACTCTTATCATCTATATGGGTCACATCATGAAGGAAAATGACATCAATCCTGATATCAAAATTGATAATATTCAACTGAGCTCTTTACTTTGTGCAGATGATGTTATAGTCCTAAATAAATTCAAGAAAGTCTTTGGAATTCAGTAACTATATTGAATAACTAGTATAACAAATCTAGCACAAAAAAAAAAAAAAAAAAAAAAAAAAAAAAAAAAAAAAAAAAAAAGACAAACTATGAAAATAGGCAGGAAAATAGTATTATACATTATCATTATCTTCATTCTCAACAGGGTACATATGCATCAAGTAAACATTTCAGCTATTTAGGCACGATTTTTTTAGTAAAGATGTCAAATAAAAAACAGAATTTGCAATATGGTGAGGGAACCAGCTGAATAAATTTATATGGAATGAAAGAGAAATTAGCCAAAACATTAATTAGCTATAATCAAACCATTTTAAATATGGATCCGATGATAGGGTTAGAAATAAAACAGTTGATCAAAGACTAGAGACCACAGATATGAGTCTCGAGGAAAATTAAAGGATTGAACAGATGGTACCAAAAGCAGCATCATATTAAAAATGCAAATGTCAGGAAGGAATCTGACATTGTTGGTATCCAAGGACATGTGAGCAGAGCTAATTTAAGGCGATATGGTTACCTAATTGAATGGGAAAGGAAATATCAGCAATACGGATGTTTCATGGCAGGGTGACAGGAAAAATATTCAAAGAAAGACCAAGAGCTATGTGGACTAATGCAGTTAGAAATGTTTTAAAAGACTAAAATATTATTATTATTAATAAAGTTGAAAGTAATGCAGGTAATAAATGTACTATAATTACCCAAAATGTTGTGTTTAATTATATTTTGGTTTTTCTTTTGATGTTGTAATGAAATTTTCATGTATATTAAATGTTTGAAAATGCTAAAAAAAAAAAAGAAGGTAATAATATTTGATTTATTATTATTACTACTACGTGACACCTTCAAGGAGTCCAAAGACTCATCGAGGGAGGACGCCTATTCTATATCTCTCTGTCTCCACCACTCAATCCACCAAATTCACTTTTGTCTTTCTCGACAAAATTAGTTCCATCATTCCTAGAGTTATCATAAACTTTCACTGAACTTTAGCGATGTTAGGCATCTAATAAAAGCAGGGAGGTGGTCTCACACTGGGCAGTGAAATTTATCTCCCACCCAGAGACAATCACAAACATCCATGTGGGATTTGAACCTGTAGCCTGTTGGTTGGAGAGCAGATACACTAACCACTCAGCCAACCAGGCTGGAAAGTAGTTGCTAAGAAAAAAATTTTTTTTTTCATATTCCTTTTTAATATTTTGAATTTCTTCAATTATATTTGGTAGGCAATATTTAACTCTTACAAATCTATCCAATGCTGTATAGGAGGAGCATTTCTCTCTTTTTAATTAAGTAATACCTACATACAGCCTCTCAAAGAGGATAAAATAAGCTATTTATGCCCATTAAAGTCACCATTCATACACCATTTACATCAGAACTGTAAACTTACAACATGCAGCTACACATTTCTATGATTTACAACAAACTCACACTAGCCTGTAAAGACCAAAAGAATAATTTACTATAGCAGAATGTTTGTTGTAGAAAATTTCCTTTAAAACAGTACTCATGAAATAATGAGTTTTTATTAGGGCTTTGTTCTTTTTGGTAACTTCTTATGATGAATGTGTTTCATATAATGGTATTCATTACAGGAAAGTTGACTGCATTTTATGTATTTACAGGGCTTGACAAATTATGCAAAAACCTACCTACCATGTAAAAACTACTCACCCAAGACTCCCCTCCACACTTTCCATTTTTAAAATGTCCCAAAAAAGTCAACAGGAATTTTCATAAAATAATTACTGATGTTCCACATCTGTTTTTTCTTAAGATTTTGTTTAGAAAGTTATTTTTTTTTTATTAAATAAAAACATTCTATTTTGTCCAGTCTGTTTGCAGGAGGAAAATTGTAGATAGGAAGTTAGTAATGATGCAAGCTTTTCATCATTACTGTTATATCCTGTAGACCCCTTGAGGATACATGTCAGGAATTCGATGATGATGTTTGCAGCTACTTGCCAGCTAGCAAAATCTACTCACCACAGATGAGTGGGTGAGCATATTTGTCGAGTCCTGATTTTATATATATATTTGTTTTAAATAATTAGGTTTTCATATGCATTCAAGAATATCAATGGCAGACAGAAGAAGATTGGAATGTAATAGCAACCCATCATAATAGGTAATTCATTTACAGCTCGGCAGAGCCATATGGAACAGGAGGCGTAAGCTTCCTCATCACTAATAAACTTTATACTAATTGATCCAAAACATAGCTTCAATCACCAAATCAAGCAGCTGAATAATAAAACTCATTTTACAAACAAACCCAAGAGCCACCATATTTGCTACTTATGTCCCTACTGAGGATGCTCTATTAGATCAAAAGACTGACCACTATACCAGTTTAGAACATGCTATACGTGCAGTTTCGCTACACGACTGTGTTTGTGGGTGGCGATTTCAATACGAGGGTGGGAAGGGACTTGAGTACATCATCTAGAGCCTGTGGTAAACATCTTTTACACGACACAACCAATAGTAATGGACAACGTTTACTGGAATTTTGCAATGCTCACGACCTCATCACTATTCAATCAAGATTTCCTCATAGGGAAAGAAGAGTCTGGACCTGGCAACACCCAGCAGGAACCAAAGCACAGATAGATCACATATTAGTAAGAGGAAAGTGGATCCGTTCCATCAAACACTGTCAAGCATATAGTACAGTAGAACTGGGATCCAATCACAGAATCCTTAGTGCTCACATAAAACTAACTCTTCAGTCCATATACTCTCGAGCAAATTAAGAAAACATTCCTACAATTGACAGCACTTTACCGATCCATCAATAGCCTGTATATAGCAAAGGAAATAGAACAACGAAATTTGGAATGTACTCAGATCGATTCCCTCTACAACATACTTTATGAAACTATTCAATACTCTGCCCAGAAAGTGCTGGGCAATAGACCAAAACTGCAGAAAATTGACTGGGTCAGCCCCTCGACACTAGAACTCTGACACACGAGAAATCAGATTGTCAAACAACATATCTGTCAAGTCTAAACCTAACACACACTAATTAAACCTTGCTATCACCAATCACTTTAAAGTTGACTGTGAACAATTTGTAAACGCAATATGTCTAGATTTAAGAGCCAACCATGCAGGAAAGCAAAAAAATGTTGTTTCAAAAAGTCAACCAACTGTGTAAAAAACCAAAAACATTAGTAGAGTAGTCAGGGAAAACGGAGAAGCCTTCCAAACTACAGCAGAACTTCTCACGGAATGGAGAGCATATTTTCATGGACTACTAAATGCTGACCACATGGTTCATACCTCTCCCATCTATACCGCTTCACATATAAACCAATCTTTATTAGGGATACACACAACTAACTTCACTCTAGGTGAACTAAAAAGTGCTATAGGACAACTAAAACCAACATTTGTTCCAGGACCCAACAATGTTGCTCCTGAAGCCATCATCTATGGAGGCAATAGACTAAACACATTGATTTTGAACATCTGTAACATTGTACTAAACACTGGAATTGCTCCAGCAGATTGCACCAGAGGATACATCCTTTCCAGACCAAAATGACAAACTACAGAGGAATTAGCCTTATCTCCACCACTTTAAAAGTTTACAATAGAATGTTATTAAACAGGATTCAACCATCCATCACTCCCCTCCTCAAAAAAAGTCAAGCGGGATTCCTCAGGGGAAGAAGTACTATAGAACAAATCCATTGTATTAGAAGGCTGATAGAAGGCTCCAGGAACAAACAGCTACCTGTCGTTCTTACCTTTATCAACTTTACCAAAGCTTTTGACAGTATTAACAGATCCAGACTCTTTGAAATTCAGTCCTATTATGGCATTCCAGACAAAATCATTAAGGCAATACAGGCTCTCTATAGTTTCAAGCACAAGTCCTAGTCGATGGAATGTTAACTGACCCATTCCCTATCTCTACAAGAGTCTTGCAAGGGGATGTTCTCGCCCCTTTCTCTTTATTATAGCCTTGGATTACATCTTTCAACAAATTAACTCGCATTTTGGCATTGAATTACACTTCAAACAAGAAAGTGTGTCAAGTTGCAAAAAACTCACCCACGCAGATGATGTCGTATTACTTGATCCAAATTACAACACAGCGCAACAGCATCTAGACGAACTTATTATTCTCACCAACATGGCAGGATTAAAAATTAATTTTTCCATAACTAAAGTTCTTTCCATTTTGGCTGATGGTTCCTTATATCACCTTAACTACAAAATCGAAAATATACACACTTTCAAATATCTTGGCTCTTATATTATGGACACTGAATATGATATAAGAGTCTGAAAACAAAAGGCATTAGCAAGTCTTTGGTACTATGACTCCCATATAGAAATCCTCTCTTGTTTGCTTGGAAACCAAAATTAGACTTTTTAAGGCCACAGCATGTGCTATTTTTCTATATGCATCCCAAACTTGGACCATCTCCACAGCAAATAGCCAAAATCTCATTAACAGATTTGGAACCATATGTCTTAGAAAAATTCTTGGATATATATATGGAGAGATAGAATTTCCAATGATAGAGTTCTCTTGGAAACCAATCCAATTCCTCTACTATTGATCACACAACAGTCTCAATTGGACTGGATTGGAAATTAGCTGAGCCACCCAATTGCTCCTTATCATGAAGTGCTCCTCCTTTATGATCCTCCCATAGACAAAAGAGGGAGGGGAAGACCTAGACAACAGTTCTATCAATATATTAGTCACATCATATCTCCCAACAACCCACTAACTGTCAAACATCTACATACTTGCACAAAATAGGACTCTATGACGAGAAATAATCACATCACTTGTAAATTTTACTCATTGACTCCCTTGTCTCTCTGTTTGCTTTATGTAAAACTTAAGGTAAATAAAAGATGATGAATTAGGTTTTGTGTCTGTTAGTCATATTTCTATATGTACACTTATATTATCATGGGTGAAAAGGAAACAACAGATGACAGCACTAAAGGAATAATGTAAAGTAAGGTGGATAATGTAGCGTTAGCACTAAAGGAAGAAAATTAATATCAATGTCTGATAGTACTTATCTAGATATCTACTTATCAACTATCTATCTATGCATTCTGTTCACAAATATATACGTTACTAAAAACTTCATATTACCACAGTCCAAATAAATTCACCAATCCAATGATTAATCAATCCTCTTATTAGAGGATTGATTAATTTTTATATGCATTAAAGAGATATATTTAGTGTTGAAATATTATATACATGTAGTAGTTAATTCAGAATTTTTATATTTCCATAACATGAATATCAAATGTATGTAAAGCATTCAGTCATTAATTACTCATCTTTTAGGTACTGAAACATGGTAATTTATACCTTATATACTGAATATACTTACAGCACTTTTGCCAAGATATGTAGCTGGCTATTTTTTTCTACCAAAGTTTCTACTTCTCCTCCAAGAATTTTAATTTTATCAGCAGTAAGTAAGAGAACACCTAGTCGACACTGCAGAGGACCACTAATAATGACCTTAAAAGTTAACAATAGTTAATAAAGAAAGTTTTTTACCTTGGGTATAATATATGTTAAAGATACCAAGCTATTTTAAACCTGGTTTTAATCCATTTCCCAAGTAAGCAAACAGACAATTATCAAATTTGCACCTGCAAGTAGTGCAAGTCTAGGCAACTCGTGGTAAAGGTGGAATAAGCTCTGATCACTATACTTAATATTTACCCTTAATGCAAAACACATCTCCTTGAGGAGATGTAAGATGCTATACATTGAGGGCAAGGGGCCACTACCCAAAGTTGCAGGTCACCCAGACTTGCACTACTTGCAGGTGCAAATTTGGCTTAATTGTCTGTTTGCTTACTTGGAAAATGGATTAAAACCAGATTTAAAATAGCTTGGTATCTTTAACAAAAAATAGTTAATAAATCAACCATAATAAGAAAGGCATGAATATTTTGTGAGGAAAAACCCACACATGCACAAAGCATTACATAGCTCATTTTATTGTAAATTTGGGTTTGTCAGTTTTAAGTGCTGCTTGTATATGCAGTCTGGACATGACAAGGGTATTACTTTGCAGAGATTAATATCTCTAGACACTATGAACTAATATCCATGTCATTAAAGTAATTATTTTAAAGTTGCAATTACAGCAAATCTCTGCTGAAAGGTGAATATAAGCTCGTATAATATTTTTAGTGCACACACAGCAACACATCTCTGAAGGCTAGTCAGTTCAATAATGGATGCTTTGTGGATTGAAACATTTTTTGTAATACAATGAGGATGCACCATTACTGTGACTAGTGAGCAATGGAACTATTATTTTGCCATTTTTTTTAATCCAGTTGTTTAAATATTGCTTTATGTTGCTATCATAATAATACAGCACAAAAACGGTGTTAAGGAATTTTTATTAAAAAAAAAATACTTTCATGATATTTACCTTTTTTAAGGAACGATGTATATTAAAATAAGCACAATTATTGTAAATTACACTTGGATTTTAAAAAACATGAAAAATTTAACAAAGTATTTAAACAAAACTTTTTTTTTTTTTTGGAAGCCTGCGCAAAAAACAAAATATCATTATAATGTAATAACAACTATCCACAGCATTTCAGTAAAAAAAAATACCAAAAATTTACCTGAAAAAATGTTTTCTTTGTAACCCATTTTGAAGCAAAACACAACACTCCCATCTATGGAATTATGGTACATTAACTTAATGAACAGTGCCACACCTTCAGTGATACAGGTGAGGAATGTTCCCTATAAGAGAAAGTCAGTTTTTCTGGAAGTTCTTCATTCCTGAAGATATCATGAAAATAATTCATAAGTCAACTTTGAAAAATTTTAGTTGCCCATGCCTTTCAATTACTGCTCTTAACTATTAAAAATCACTGGGAGTTGAGACAATTGCATTCTTTAATGCTCTTGTTCTCAAAACAATAGACAAGTGGCTTCACTCTAAAGTCTTCTGAGAAATTGAATCCCAAAATTAATATAAGGTGATCTTTCGATCAGTGTGTCCTAGCAGCTTCTGCACATCCTCTATTATAATGTATGGTCTTTTGAGCATTTTTTTCCCCCAGAAGAGATCTGTTTTGTCAAAGACGATGAACACTGGAGAAGATGAATAATCTTGAAGTTCTACAAAATTGTCCCAAAATTAGTTAGCTACAGTTTTATTTGCTGATGCTGTCTCCTCATGCATCCCAGTTGGTTAGATCAAAATTTTATTCTTAACTACTCATAACCTGCTTTAAATTCAAATGTGCTACTTGGACATTTTTTTTTCGAATCAGAAACATGCTTCATGCCTTCTTGCATGTCATTTCTGCTAACACATCTGAATCTTTTTTCATTTCAAGCAACAGCAAACTTTCATCCGTTAGCTTAATCACTTTCATAAAGCTTCATTGCATGCTTGGCAACTCCTTACTATAATAATTATTGAATTTCATATCTAACAGTGACATATATCTATTTGTACTCCATGAGTACAACCTCTTGACTGAGAATGTCATGCATAACACATGACCATAGAATATTTTATTGCACCTTTTTTCACTTATGTGCTACCTACATGGTGTAACTTGTTATATTGCATGAGACTAGAAAAACTGAAAATCTGTTTTTTCTAATCTGATCAGTTAGAAATAAAAATAAATGTTTCATATATGTATATAAAATTTGGTGGACATGAAAAAAATTACATCGAGTACACATTTCTGTTCAACATTTACTTCATGGTGTGACCATCTTGTAGGTTAGCTTTGATCTACTCCCAAGTCCCATATACATGTCAGTGACAAACATCAAATTCAATTCATTTGAACTGGAAAAAAAACAAACCTTGAAAGATCACAGTCAAACAGATTTCACTACAATGTTTTAATCAGGTGAAGAAGACCACTATATGTATTTTTTCATCAAATAGTATGCCAATATGAAATTCTGAAGAAATGCAACCAATGCAAGCTTTCACAGATGATGTTATTATATCATACATAACAATTTGTTGTAATCAATATCTAAGAATGTTCATTGGTTCTTGTACTCTAACAGTGTGTGTGAGTGTTCTGTGCAGAATGAAACTTGAGTTGTAAATAAACAACTAATGTGATATGTAGCATATGCCACCTTATGAAAGTAGTTTTGCTGTCGCATATCACACTCTTTTTGAAGCCTTTGTAACAAATAAATCTTTATATGTTAAACCATTATTTGTATTTTTAGTATACTATAAAGACAAGCACAATCTTACTGAATATACGAAAACTGAATAAACCAAAAAGCAGTGTATATCAAATAAAATGAAACCAGATGTGTGTGTATACATATATACACCGAAATTCTGAAATTCAGTCTAGAAATGGACTTGGGATATGTCAAAGCATATCAACTTTATCAAGCAAAACTTAGATTAGTAAATTATATTATCAGCTGATCTACAGTGGAAAACAATGATTCTATGGTTATTATACAACACAGATCAAACTTTTGATTCAGAATAAAATAAATTCACCAAGTAACATAAAAGCATTCTGACATTTTAGAAAGTCAGAATGCCGGTCATCACTTTATACTGACATTGCATTACATGCATATCAGTCAAAATGGTGTTTTGACTGATAAAAATGTTGTTCATAGTTCTTGAAATCTGTAACAAGCAAATTCATCCAATACAGATTTCATCATGCTGCAACTGCAATTTGAAGATACAGCTATTTTATTGGGACAAATCTGGAAGAACAAAAACAAAATGAGAACATAATAAAATTTGCTTTGCTTAATTGATTCATTAAGTGCTTGGATGAATTCTTATTATTTCCATACAACAAAACATCCAGACAATACCTGAAAAATTAACATACTCCAATGAAATTTAAAAACATTATATGGAGACTTGTGACAAAAGACAAAAAAGAATCTGATACAAATGCTTGTCATTTTTATGACTGTGTTAGAGATGATCTGACAGTTTAAAAAAAAAATAGCATTTCTCAATAGAACTTCCCAATATTGTTCTCAAAAGAAGGTCACTACTGGGATGCCAAAGGGATCTATTATGAGACCATTACTGTTTAACTTGTACATGAATAATATTGGGGCTGACTTAACTGGAGACATGCAGCTGTTTGCCAATGATGCAAAGTTGGCAAAGGCTATGAGAAGAAGAGTAGGCATTGTGGCCTTGCAGGAGGATCTGAGTAGGCTGTGTGAGTGGACAAATGAGTGGAGCTATCAATTTAATGTTGCAAAATGCAAGGTCTTGAAATTTGGGAGGCAAGGTTGGGATGCAAAGCATATAACCAATGGAGAAATTTTTGGGAGAGGTGGAAGAGATGAGAGATATGGGAGTGATGGTGGACAGAGACTTCAAGTTTAGAGCTCCCATTGCAAAAATTGTAAGATCATCCTAACACATTATGGCAATAATGAGAAGAACACTGATATGCAGAAGCAAAGAGGTTATAGTTCCCTTGTATAAGGCTTTGATCAGACCACATATGGATGACTACTGTGCCCAGAACTATTGTGACAAGGATATATTGGAGAAAATCCAGAGAAGGTTTACTAAGTTAGTGTCATGTTTATGGAATGTCCGATATGAAGAGAGATTGAGGGATTGCAATTTACAGAGCCTTGTGAATAGAAGAAGAAGAGAAGATGTGATTGAGACATATAAGTTGGTGAGGGGTTGTTACCAGATTAACATGGAGAAGATATTTCATAGAGGCCTTCCACAGAAGCTGTATAAGGAGGGTGTGAGCAGGTTCTATGCAAGGAAAGTGATTGCGAGTGGAATGCATTGCCTGAAAGTGTGGTGAGTGCAGAATGTATGAATGGGTTCAAGGCGCAGTTCACTGATATTTTGGTATAAGGCAGAATAGATCTCCTGTGACCTTTGACTCTATGGAGGTCAGATGATGTTAATAACAATAAAACTTTTGCAGAACGACATTATTCATTTCTTATATAGAGAAACCTGTGAAGTATTCAGAAGTATAAATTCACATAAATCCATGTATGCCACAGTAATTAACTTTTTAATAATATGTAAATATTTCATCTTAAGTATCATAAGACATCATGTACAGTAATAAACAATAGGAATTATATTAAAAAAAACACATTAGTGCGCATGCTTATATTGGAATCCCTCTATGTATACAGCAGCATGTTTAAGGATTAAATACTATTGGCTGTAATTAAATTAAAGCTGATAAATTTATTTTATACATCTGAGGATAACAATTTCCCAAGCTTTTGGGATAGTGAGACAGTTGTTACAGTTAAGATTGGGTCTGTGCCATAAAGCTTCAGCACCGTCTTAATACAAACACTTGTGTTTATATATGGTTCAATGTAGTAGCTCGGTGTGTTGCCACTGGATCCTGTGGTTGGCATTTTCAATTCCATGTTGTGCGAGATCAGATTTGTGAGGTTTGATAAGACAGATGTGGTCTTGATGTTCAGGGATGCATTTATTTACAGATCTTCCTGTTTGTCTATAGTAAGACAAGTTAAAAGAACATGGCACTTTGTATATGCTAGGTAGCATCAATGGTGAGAGTTTGTCTTTTGGAGAAGGTAATAAATTGTGAATTTGGTTTATTGGTAGCAGCGAGTTTGTATTTCTTCAAAATTTTTAACAAACATTCAGAGATGTCTTTGATATATGGTATAGGAGTCCTGTGAGCTTCTTCTTGTCTAGGTTGATGTTTTGGAGGGTGGCTAATAATTTTTTGAGTTGTTATTGGATTAAATCCATTTAGTGAGGATGTATCTTTAATAATTTCCAATTCTTGTTTTAAAGATTCTTCAGAGGAATGTGTGCTCTGGATACCAAAGATTTTATGATGCCGTATTAATATCAATGACCTACATCCTCGCATCAAATTCCCACTAGAAAAGGAATTGTCACAAGGTATTTCCTTCCTCGATGTACACATCCAACATAATCAAGATGGTTCTTTCCACTTCGGCCTATCGAAAACCAACTTTTTCAGGTTGTTATATCCACACTATATCGGCTCACCATCTATCTCAAAAATACGGCACTGAATTGGGATGTTATTTTTGAGTTATTATTAGATTTAATCCAATAACAATTCAAAAAATTATTAGCCACCCTCCAAAACATCAGCCTATACAAGAAGAAGCCTGCAGGACTCCTATACCATATATCAAAGGCATCTCTGAACATTTGTCAAACATTTTGAAGAAATACAAACTCGCTTCTACTATTAACCAATAAACCAAATTCATAATTTGTTACCTTCTCCAAAAGACAAACAATCACCACTGATGTTACCTGGCATATTTTTTAAACTTGTCTTACTATTCAGAAAGATCTGTAAATAAACACATCTCTGAACATCAAGACCACATCCATCTTATCAAACTTCACAAATCTGGTCCTCCCACAATATGGAGTTGAAAATGCAACCACAGGACGAAATGGCATAAAGATAGTGCTGAATCCTTATGGCACAGACCCAATGCTAATTGTAACGACTGTCTCACTATCCCAAAAGTTTGGGAAATTGTTATCCACAACTGTATCAAATAAATTTATCAGTTTTAATTTAATTTTATTACAGCCCAATAGTATTTAGTCCTAAGACGCTACTGTATACATAGAGAGATTCCAATGTGCACTAATGTGTTTTTTTGAATGCAATTCCTAATTTTGGTTATAACTGTACTGATGATGTTTTCATTTTACAGAAATTATGGACTCTACAACCATGTTATAAATAATTATTTTCATTTCCCAACATTTCAACCTTCATATTAAGGTCACCATCTGGAGTATACACATAGACAGAGACAAGCTAAATTACATTTCATATAGTACCGTCTTTCCGCGAAAATAAGCCCTAGCATGATTTTTCAGGATGCTCGTAATATAAGCCCTACCCTGAAAATAAGCGCCAGTTAAGATCATCAACCAGACAGACTCATTTAGTACGTCCGTTGCAACACACGATGGACGTATTGAATTATAAAATAATAATATTAATATATAATTAAATATAAATAAATATTATTATTGACATTATTACTTAAAATAAATGATAATATAAATTATAATTAAGTATTTGTAAATACCCAAGCGGGCGCCTTTGGACGAGAGGTAAACGCCTATGTAAACAGATGAACTCGAGACTTACTGCCAAATGACCAATCGGAGTACAGACACAATGCACGAATAATGTGTGCATTTGATATCGAACGCACGTGGTTATGTCTGATATGAATCTTCATAATTCAATACGTCGTGTGTTGTAACGGACGTACTTAATGCACTCGTGTGAAATAAAGAAACGTTTTCTGAATTTTGGTGCCTGCAATTTTTCGTTGCTTTTGTGTGGACCATCATTCTTAACTGTAATCATTTTTGTTGCCATTCCTGTCTCGTAAGTCTTCAATTAACAAATGATTTAATGGTAGATTTAAAGGGAATAATATTTTGACCCCTAGACAAGATGAGTGCAAAAAGAAAGACCTATTCCATTGAGTACAAGAAAGGAATCTTGGAGGACTCCAGGGGCAAGAATCTTACGGCTTTCTGCAAAGAGAAGAGGTTGGATCTCTGAATGGTCCGAAAATGGTGAGCAGAGTACGATAACCTCAGTCAACAGGTGGATGGGGGAAATTCTAAGAAGCACAAGTGTGGATCAGGTCGGCAACCATTATTTCCTGAGCTGGAAGACATCATCTGTGAATGGATTGCTGACAGGAGAGCAAAGGCTTTGGTTGTGCACAGGGCTGATATTCAAGCATTTGCCCTTGCAATGGCACCACAGTTAGAAATATCCCCAGAAGAAGTCAAAGCATCACAACACTGGCTGGATGGCTTCCATCAGTGATATGAACTGTCTCTAAGAAGATCGACAACACTGTTCAAGCTGGAAGATACAAGTTATTAAAACGTTATTAAATTAAAGACATGAAGAACTTCCTTGCAGAGAGAAGAATAGATCAAATAATGATTCCTGCAGGAATGGCTGCCTATCTCCAGACTAGAAGTGCTCATTTAAGGAGAGCTCTATTGCTGGACATGAGAGATTGGGGTCAATGGTTCTACAGGAAATGGAGTCGCAAGAAATTCAGGTCAGAATTCGGGGTTTGGAGAGTTATGACGATGTTCCAGAAGAAGATGACATGACTGTATTTGAATAAATGTAGATTTTTGTACATGAAAAAATAAGACATCCCCTGAAAATAAGCCCTAATGCGTCTTTTGGAGCAAAAATTAATATAAGACCTGGTCTTATTTTTGGGGAAAGACAGTATGCTGAAGAGACAATAATTTGATCAATGGTTATTCTACTAGCCTCACCTCTAGTGAAAATAAAATATATTAAATTAACTACATCAAAGCTATATTCTATTTAAGACATCAGAGAAACATTCTTTCATATAGATAGTTTTGTTCCAGTGAAAACAATGTCCTAATTTAACATGACAACTGTTATATTAGATTAAGGATCCTGGATTACTATGGTTCTTAGGGAGAAAGGTTAAGTGGACAGAATATGTACCTTCCATATGTTTGGGAGATTTTTAGACCATCATTATTGTTAAGATTAGGGTGATTGATAAGAATCTCACAGGTTTCCTTAAATTTACATCCATACCATGTTTTGGTGTGATGTAAACAACAGGTACTTTTCCAGTCAATTCTATGTAAAATGTTCAGAGCATGATCAGAAAGACCAGCCTGATCATAGTTATATTTAATGATTTGTTTATGTTCCTTTTTTCTGATAGGAATTGTGCATCCTGTTTCCCCTATATAGGGCAAATTACAGGTGCAACGAATACGGTATAATCAAGGTTGGGCCAGCGGAGGGAGTAGATCCTTGTATGAGTTAAGTAAGTTCTTTAATTTTTGCAGGAGGTTTGAAGCTGGCATTAAGTTGTATTTTTGTAATATTCTGTTTATTTTGTCTGATATTCCTTTAATGTATGGAATGGTTACAGTTTTATTATAGTCTTGTTTATTTTTGTTTTTAAGTGAGGTCTTGTACAGAATTTTGTTGATAGTATTTTGGTTGTAACCATTTTTTAGGAAGTTATTGCTGATAACTTTTAATTCATCTTTAAGTGCTTGTTCATTGGAGCAAATCTTCAAAGCCCTGTTTTTAAGTGTATTAATGATCCTTAGTTTTTGTGTTGGGTGGTGGTAGGAGTTTTTGTGTACATTATTATTATTATTATTATGAGTATCTCCATGGAGTCAGTAGACTCAACATAGGAGACCCAAACTAGAAACAATATCTATCATATCTCTTCTTGAATTCATTTACAGACGAAGAACTCACAACTGAATCAGGCAATGAATTCCACTCATTAACCACCCTCCAGGCGAAAAACCTCGTTCTCACATCCTTGTTAACCACACTTTTCTTTAATTTCCAGGGATGACCTTCTGTTCTTCCATCACTATCACACAGCTGAAACATTTCCCCTGCATCAATCTTATAAAAACCTTTTAGTAATTTAAATGTTTCTATCATATCCCATCATCTCCGCCTAACAACCAACCTCTGCAATCCACAAGCACTCAATCTATCAATGTAGGGAGCATTTTTTACATCCCTCACTAACCTAGTCACTCTCCTCTGAATCCTCTCCACAACCTCCTCATCTCCAAGGAATCCAGACGACCAGACCTGAGCACAGTATTCCAAATGTGGAAGTATAAATGCTTTATAAAGGGGAATAATAACCTCTTTATCTCTGGACGTGTGTTCCTCGATAACCACATAATCCTATATGTAATCTTGGACACCTTACCAATGTGTCCCCTATCCACCAACACCCCTAAGTCCCTAGCCTCATCAATCTCTTGGAGTACCGTTCCATCGATGTAGTACACAGCCGGTAATCTTTTAATCCCAAAATGCATAACCTTACACTTTTCCACGTTGAACTGATATCCATTACCCTTTGCCCATTTTGCCAGCTTATTTAAATCATCTTGCAAACTCTCAACATCAGCTTGATTTTTTATTGTGCTACCCAATTTTGCATCATCGGCAAACAACTGAATATCTCCCCTCAAGCCATTTCCTATATCATTTATGTATAAATTAAACAACAGTGGCCCAAACACAGAGCCCTGAGGCACACCACTGGTCACCTGCCTCATCCTCGACTCTGCTCCTCCATACACCACCTTCTCGTATCTCTCCCTGAACCATTCTCCTATCCATATCACCAGTTTAGTATCCATCCCCATCTGCTCCAATTTGCGTAACAGTGTTCCATGGGATATCCTGTCAAAAGCTTTAGAAAAATCCAGAAGTACCACTGTGTAGCCATTTCCTTTGTCCAACTCAGATGTCATTCTATTATAAAAAGTTAATAGATTGCTAAGGCAGGATCTCCCTTAAACAAAACCATGTTGACCCCTATAGAGTACTATATCCTGATCCACCCATTCTTGAATTTTGTCTTTAACCAACTTTTCCAATACTTTTACCACCACTCCCGAGATGGTGATTGGTCTGTAATTAACTACCGCAGTTTTAGAGCCACCTTTATGCAAAGGAACTACTTTGCATTCCTTCCACTCCCTAGGGACCATACCAGATTTCAAACTTAAGTTAAATAACCAAGTAAGAGGCGTTGACAATTCCTTTGCACATTCGTGACACCCGAGCTGATATTCCATCTAAACCTACAGTAGTGTTTGCATTTAAATTTTGCAATATATTTAATACCTCTGATTTCTTAACTTCAATTCTCACATTAGTTATTGCTACAGGTACAGAGATATCCTCACTTGGGTAATAGACTTTTGAAAAGTGATCACTCAGTAATTTGACTATTACATCTGAATTTGTCACCTCAATACCATCAGCACTGACTAAAGTTATCCTTCCGAAGTCATTCTTCCTTTTACTTGCCACATAGCGGAAGAACTCTTTGGGATTATCCTTGATCTCATTGGCTAAGGTCTTCTCATAATCTGATTTAGTTTTTCTTACTATGCTGGTAACCTTCCTAGCTTGATCCTTGTACTGCTCATGGGTGTGCTGATCGCCTTTCTTCTTGTACATTCTCCATAACATTTTCTTTTTTTGCAGATCAAGCTTGATACTACTGCTCATCCATCTAACACCAACCTTGTTTGTCTTCCTGACCATGGGGACACAATCTGATATTGCTTTCCTCAGATACCCACTGATTTTATCCCATGCACTCCTAACATCTTTCCCCTGCAATATGTTCTGCCATGGGATGGCTGCAAGCTCACTCTGAAGCTTGTTATAATTGCCTAACCTTGTAGTTCCATATATATCCCTTCTTAACAGAAAAATCCACAGATTTTGCAACCTCCCAAGTCAATACCACATGACTGTTCTCACCAACTGGAGGTAACGAGGACACCTTACTTATGTATATATCCTCTGAATCAATGACCAGATCCAACACTCTCACACCACGTGTCCCTTCAGTTATGTGCTGTTTCAAGTAATTATCTCGCAGAAGATGTATGAACTCCATTTCCTTTTTTGCCACGTGATATTTCTTCCTTCCAATTGATATCACCATAATTAAAATCCCCCATAATAATCACTAAACCTGCACTCATTGCACTAATTTTCTGATGCATGAATTCAATACCCCCTCCGTACCCCCTGGCCTATAGCCAGGGGGTATGCGGGGTATTGTATATTTGGTTGCGTTGGTCACTATTTCATACCAGACCGCCTGAAATGAACTCTCATTCACATTTCTATCATCTTGATATATACTACTTTCTTTGGCTGCAACACATCAGCTATCATCAACAGTACTCCTCCCCCTGTTCTATTTTCTCTATCCTCCCTGAAAATACTGTACCCATCACATTCAATTCAAGTGACATCTTCTGCTGACAGCCAAGTTTCACTAATGCCTACAACTTTTGGTGAGATTGCACTGACTAATGCCAAAAATTCTTCTCTCTTATTTCGAATGCTTCTTACATTGGTATACAAAAATTGCAGATTTCCTTTAGTTCTTGTACTGGCTTTAGAACTGATATACATGTCACTAATTTCAGTAGTCCCATGACAATTTTCATCCCCTCTATTCTGCAATTTATTCTGCGAATAAGGATCAAGAAATATACAATCACTGCTAAAGTTTCTCTCCCTTATACTCAACCTTTTCAATTTTAGTTTCCCTGACCAATTACTTCAACTTGTTCAGAAAACAGTAACTTCTTCAATTGTTTATGGCCTTCCATGTTCAGATGCAACCCATCTCTAGTATATAACTGTCTTTTTCCTTCAAGCACTCCAGACATCAACAAATTCCAGACCTCTTGTTTTGCACATTATTGCAATCATATCATTCATTATCATCGCTCGTCTACTTAACTCATAATTGTCAAAACGAGGCAGCACACACACGTGCACACAATCCTCCCATTGATACTTTTCTTCTTCACAATATCTAACAATGTTCTTAAATCTTTTGCTACCAGATTTATACTACCACTCAGGTCATTTGTACCCACCATAACTATCATCTTGTCTGCATGTCTGCATCATGCCCTCTCTTTATTGCTAAAGCCACTATCTCTATTATCCCACCAGCCAAGCACTCCTCAGGCATACTGCTCTCCATACCCTTAATCATAGAATCACCATATATTTTACCACTCTTAACTTCATTCACGTCCAAACAAGTGTCACTCATGGCCTCATTTTTCTACGCTATTCAGCATGACTCTCCCAGTTTCATTATTCAACACTCTTTTACTTACTCCCCTCACTCTCACGACATCTCGTTTCTTCTAGACCTCTTGTGCTTTTATTTTATTGACTAAATATATTGGCCAGTATGTGTCGGTTTCCAGTAAACAGTGAAGGAAAGACCGCCAGAAGGAAGACTTGTGACAAGTGTATCTAGAAACCGAAGTGTGTTCTCGATTGTGAATTGTATGCATTTTTGTTTGTTTGTTTAGGTGGCTGAGGAAAGTGTCTAGTCTCTGGGGGGGCCAGACAGCGAAAACATCGTCAACATATCTAAGCCAGACTTTGGATTTTAAAGGAGAGCAATCTAGAGCACGTTACTCAAAATATTCCATATAAAAGTTAGCAATTGAGGTGGAGGGGAGGGGAATAATGGTGAGTACATGGCTGTGCCTTCTTTTTGTAGGTAGAAAGTGTTTTGGCACACAAAATAGCCAGAATGTAGTACATGCACAAAGAGTGCTGTGATATCAGGAGGGAATATGTCCTATAATAGAAGGATTGTATCATTTATTGGGACATTTGTGAAGAGGACAGAGATGTCAAAACTGACTAATAAATCATCTTTTTCTAGTGTGATGTCTTTGATTTTGTTAACAAACTTGATGTTTTAATATAGGAAATGGAATGACCTCCCCCCCCCCACCATCCCATCGCTAATTTTGAGCATGTTGCTCAAAATGTTATTATGGTACATTTTGAGCAACATGCTCTAGATTCCTCTCCTTTAAAACCCAAAGTTTGGCTTAGATATGTTGATGATATTTTTGCTATCTGGCTCCATGGCCGCCAGACATGTTCTGAGAAACAATAATGAATGTATTCATATCCATTTTTGTGATTATTTGTGAAAACTGCATATTTGTCAAAAACGAATATGCTGAATTCATAATTTAACAGCTCATATTCTTCCACACTTTAAAAAAAACTTTTCACACACACACACACATATACACACAGACTAGATTCTGGTTTATTGGTCCACTGGTTAATCGGGACAGATATTTTATTGGGACAAATCTGGAAGAACAAAAACAAAATGAGAACATAATAAAATTTGCTTTGCTTATTTGATACACACTGTTATTTAACTATGCCAGCCAGTAACCTTTATCTCTAATTAAAGTATGTTTATTTTTCTTTGTATTACAATTTGTCTTATCTTTTTTTTTTGAGACTAAGTGAATGTAATAAATGAGATTTTGTTCAGATTGGTGAACAATATTCCTTCACAGTAAATAAATTTTAGATATCAGAAAGAATAAATACTTGTGGCAAAACTGTAGGGTAAGGTAAAGAAAATATAAACTTGTATAAAAATATTTTCTTTTTTTAAACATAAAAAAATTTTAAAGGCCACTATAATTAAAAGAATGCTATAACAGCAAACACTACTACTACTACTACTAGTAAAATAAAATAAATCATATTTACCTTGGTACCAGGAAGAATGTCACTAGAAAGGAATGGTATTGGATTAAACTCCATACCTTGCACGCACTGTATGCCATCAGTTAGACTGAGCATTAACATTCGTGTGGGTTTGGCTTCCCACTAATTGAAATAAAATACTTTTAGTAAAAGAATTTTAACAAAAAAAGCTATATTCTCTTTCTAAAAGAGAAAGTAAAATTATCCATAACACTCACACCCACATGCAAATGAATCTCTTGTTTAATTAATGAACATTTTAAATTTCTATTACTTGCAACACCTATATAATGCAATAATATTATCCTTTAGTTAAATACCAGAGTATATACCATAACTATGCATTATGGGAAGGGGGTCACCCCTTGGTATTACCTCCGGGTCTGACTCCCACCGATTAGACCTCAATAAAGGTTGAAACTGGTCTGGGTAGTGACTCTTCCCAAAATGCACAGCATTATACATGGCTGTAAGGAGATGTGCTTTGCATTATGAGACACTAAGGCAAGTGATGTGAAGTCATTAGCTTCTATATACAAGTTGCCCTGTCTTGAAAATATTTCAGGTGCAAACTTTGTTTGCTTACACTTGGATAAAAGGTTAAACCAAGAATATAATTTCTTGGCATCTTTAATTTATGTGCACCTTGTTACACACCTGATTTTACCTCAAACCACCTTCCTATACCATCTTCAATTCTAAATGCTGACTTACAGTTTAAATGGAGACTATGTATTGCTTGATATAAAGTCCCATTTATACCATATACCTGTAGAGTTTTGAAGAGCTTTCCTCTTAGCACCTTGTCATATGTCTTTTCCAAATTGACAAAACTTAAATACAAATCCTTGTTATTTTCCCAAGATTTCTCAACTATGTGTCTTAAAGTGAAAATCTGATCCTGACAACCTCTATTTGGCCTGAATCCAGCTTATTCTTCACCAAGCTTCACTTCCACAATTTTTCTTAGCCATTTCTGAAGTATACTTTCATAAATCTTACCAGGAACACTCAGTAGGGAAATACTTCTGACCATGCCTTCTGAATTATGCAATGCAGCCACATATGACCTCCATATGCTCCAGCTGCCTTTCCACATTTCAGATTTTTGATGACTTTTTCTACTTCAAATATGAATATGTATTCTTGACTGCATTCCTGCTAGGAGTTTTCTGCCACCATGCTGACACTGCTTGTTTCATTTAGTATTCTTTCCAAGTAATTACTCTAGACATCTAGAATATCTTTATATTCATTTTTCGTCACCTTTATCATTTCTGATCTTTTTTCAGTATTTTTTCCTGGATTTCTAAGCTTTTCAATAGCCTCCAGATTATTTTGCTAACTTCTTGATATTTATTTTCTATCATCATCATCAAATTCCTGCCATGTACCTCAAGGGGTGTACAGGATATGACAGTACTACATGAAAAAATTACATCATTACTAACTTCCTATCTACAATTTTCCTCAAAATCAGTCTGTTATTTGTCAAGACTCCAACATTATCAGATCTTATATTTCTATCGTCTAAGGCACTTTGTACCGTATCAATCCACCTATATCTTGGTCTTCATCTGGGTCGTTTTCCTGCATACCTGGCAGAGAACACTTGTTTTGCTACTTTTTCTTCTCCCATTCTATTTAAGTGACCATACCACATGAGATTAGCTCTGCTAATGCATTCCTGGATGCTGACAATGTCAAGTTCTTTCCTAATATCCTAATTTTTAATATGATATTGCCATTGATGCCATCTGTTCACGCCTCTAATCTTTCTCAGGACTCTCATATCTGCAGTCTCTAGTCTTTGGTTAAGTGTTTTACTTCTGACCCAGCTCTCAGATCCATAAGTTAAAACTGGTTTGAACACTGTCTTGTATACAGCTAATTTAGTGTTCCGACAAATTTCTCTTTTATTGAATATGAATTTATTCAATTGACTTCCCACCATACCAGCTTTGCTGATTCTGTTGTCTATTTCTATATTTAATTTACCATCTTCAGTAAAAATTGTGCCTAAGTAGCTGAAATGTTTTACTTGTTCCACAGGTTCTCCATTCACAACACAGGTGACATTTTCAATGATTCTGCCTATTTTCATTGTCGTTGTCTTTTTATTGCTGACCTTCATACCATATCTATTACAACAGCTATTCAATTTAGTCAGAGAATCTTGCAGACTTGTAGCGGATTTATTTAGAAGTATA
The DNA here is from genome assembly GCF_054136105.1 of Typopeltis vanoorti. NCBI lineage: Eukaryota > Metazoa > Arthropoda > Arachnida > Uropygi > Thelyphonidae > Typopeltis > Typopeltis vanoorti. The sequence continues at coordinate 73,068,804 of NC_143567.1, read as the reverse complement.
ACATCATCCGCATAAAGCAAAGAGCTGACATTAACATCTCCAATTTTGATATCAGGTTTAATACCACATTCCTTCATAATGTGATCCATATAGATAATGAATAACAGAGAGGATAATGTACATCCTTGTCTCACACCAGATTTAACATTAAACCATCTTCCTGTACTTCAATTCTAACTGCTGACTTACAACTCAAATAAAGACTAAGTATTGCTTGATATAATGCCCCATTGACACCATATAACTGCAGCGTATTGAATAGCTTCTCTCTTGGTGCCTTGTCATATGCCTTTTCCAAATCGACAAAACTTAAATACAGATCTTTGTTATATTCCCATGCTTTCTCGACTATTTGTCGTAAAGTGAAGATCTGATCCTGACAGCCTCTATTTCGCCTGAATCCAGCTTGTTCTTCACCAAGCTTTTCTTCCACAATTCTTCTCAACCGTTTCTCAAGTATACTTGCATAGATGTTGCCAGGAACACTCAGTAGGGAAATACCTCTGTAATTCTCACATTCAGTTTTATTTCCCTTTTTATATATGGGTACTATGAGAGCTCTACTCCAATCATCGGGAATTTGTCCCTCTGTCCAGGCTTTCTGAACTATGCAGTGCAGCCACTGTAAGACTTTTATACCACCATACTTCAGCATTTCTGGTCGAATATCATCTACTTCTACTGCCTTTCCACATTTCAAGCCTTCAATGGCTTTTTCTACTTCAAGTATGGATATGTATTCCTGACTGCATGCCTGGTCAGTGTTTTTTTTATCACTGTGATGTCATCACTGCTTGTTTCATTTAGCAGTTTTTCAAAGTAATTACTCCATACTTCAAGGATATCTTTTTTGCCTGTTTTCATGTCACCTTTATCATCTCTAACTCCTTTTACAGCACTCTTTCCTCCATTCCTAAGTTTCTTCAACAACCTTCAGAATATTTTGCCACCTTCTTGATATTTATTTTCTATATTCTTGCCAAAGTCCTCCCATGACTTTTGTTTAGCTAGTTTTACACACTGTTTAGCTTTCTTACATTTGTCTCTGTATTCTGTAAGAGTAAAAGCTGAGTTATTTGCCAGGAACTTTTGCTTTCTTCTTTTCCTTCACTGCCTCTTTAACTTCCTGTGTCCACCAGGGAGTTCTGATTTTTTTATCCTTGCACACAACCTCACCACATGCCTCTCTGGCAGAATCAATCAATGTTTTCTTCAGAGTCTGCCACTGAATCTCCAAGGTTTGATTCCTGTTCTCAAACTCTTTCATTTTCTTTTCGATAATCTTTCTGTATTTTAGTCTACAGTTCACATCTGGGAGCTGCTCAACTTTTATTCCCTTTAAAACTTTCTTACATGTTATTCTTTTCAATATGAAATTCAATTTTATCCTGCTCAAGACTAAATAGTGATCACTTCCAATTTCAAATCCTCTGTACACTCTGGTGTCCTGCACCAGGGAGAAAACGTCACTATCAACAATAACATAGTCAATGAGACTTTTCTTATTCCTAGCCTCTTCTCTCCATGTGAATTTGTGCACATTTTTATGTTGGAACATGGTGTTAGTAATAACCAGTCCATGTCCTGAGCAGAAATCCAACAGATATTTGCCACTATTATTAGCTTTGCTCTTTTCTCCAAATTTTCCCAAAATATTTTTGTATGTCTCACAATTATTTTCTACTCTGCTATTTAGATCCCAAACAAGGATCAACTTTTCCTTTTTCATTGTGTCAGTTGCTTTTTCTAAAGCCTCAAAAAATTCCTCCACTTCTACCTTAGTAGAACCTTCTGTGGGACCATAGGCACAAATATCTCATTGTTCAGTTCCCCATTCTCATATTTGCCCATTACTCTACTTGAGACTGACTGCCATTCAAGAAGATTAGCCTCGTATTTTGTGTTGAATACTATGGCTATTCCTTCTTTTGCTCGATTGTCATTGCCTGAATATAACATTTTGTATTTATTGCTCAGAAACATCTCACCAGTTTTGGTCTTTTTTGTTTCAGTTACCCCTATTATGTCGATCTGGTACTTATGTAATTCCTTAGCTAGCTCCATTTCTTTGTCATTCAGGCTTCTTACGTTGATAGTACCGATCTTTAACTCTGGTGATGTTGAGTTGGGGTTTGTTTTCAGATTTGTTCCAGTAGCTGACTTTTCGCTGTTCGCCCTGGTTCTCTGGCAAAAACAACGGGGGCCTTGTTTAACTGGGCGACGCCCAGCCGGCATGAAATTTTGTCATGTTGTACCATCATTTTTTTATTTTGGTTTAACCAATAAGAATACAATTTGGTCGGCTAAATCCCAAATTGCCAGCCCATCCTTGTTCGTTCAGTATCAAAGTAGATACCCAACAGGGTGCACCATGAGAAGGTGAGGATTGGACATTAGGTCAGAAGCCCTGGTCGGTTCTCTGCATTCCTTTAAAGACTATGTGGAGGTCTCCTCTCAGTTATACAGCTTTGACCCTTAAGCACCCCAATTTATTTTCTATGTTCTTAATAAAATCTTCCCATGACATTTGTTTAGCTAGTTTTACACAGGACTTTGCTTGCTTACATTTTTCTCTATATTCTCTAAGAGCATAAACTGACTTACTTGTCAGGAACATTTGATATGATAACTTATTTTCCTTCATCACCTCTTATTTCTAACTGCTCGAGTTCACCAAAGAGTTCTGATTTTTCTATTCTTACAGACAATCTCACCACATGGCTCTCTGCCTGAATCAATTAATGTTTTCTTCAGGATTTTCCAGTGAATCTCCAAGGTTTGGTTGTTGTTTTCAAATTCTTTAATTTTTTCTTAAATGATGTTGAGTATTTGAGTTTATTGTTCACCTCTGAAAGCTGCTCAACCTTGATTTGTTTTAAAACTTTCTTACACGCTCTTCTTTTCAATAACATGAAATTCAATTTTATCCTGCTCAAAATTAAATAGTGATCATGTCCTATTTCAAATCTTCTGTATACTGTTGTTTCTTGAACCAGTGGGAAAACATTCCTACCAACTATAACATAGTCAATGAGACTTTTCTTATTTCTTGCATCTTCTCTCCATGTGAAGTTGTGCACATTTTTATGTTGAAACATGGTGTTAGTAACAACTAATCCATGTCCTGAATAGAAATCCAGCAGGCATTTATCATTATTATTAGCTTTGTGCTTTTTTCCAAATTTCTCCAAAACATTTTTATATATCTGGTAATCATTTCATACCCTGTTGTTTAGATCTCGAACAAGGACCAACTTTTATTTTTTCATTGAGCCAGCTGCCTTCTCTAATGCCTCAAAAAATTCCTCCATTTCTTCCTTGGTAGAACCTTCTGTGGCACAAATAAGTCTCGTTGTCCAGTTTCCTATTCTGATATTTGATCACATAATTGCACTTGATATTGCCTGCCATTCAAGAAAATTATCCTCATATTTAGTCTTTAATATTATAGCTATTCCCTCTTTTTCCTGATTGTTACTGCTTGAATATACATTTGTATTTGTCACTTAGAAAGATATCACCTATTTTTGTCTTCTTTGTTTAGGTCACGCCTACTATGTCAATCTGAAACTTATCCAATTCTTCTGCTAGTTCCATTTCTTTCCATTGATGCTTATTATGTTGATAATAAGCATTGATCGATGCTGAGTTGGGACATGTTCTGTGATTTGTTCCGACCCCCCCCAAAAAAAAGCTGAATGCTTATGGCAACACATATGCACCTATTTGTTTTAATTCAAATATTTCTTTCCTTCTTAAATAACTGCATCAAATAATTAAGTTTTTGTTAATAAAGTGAAACTGCGATTATTATAAATTAAGAAATTATTTTGACATAAATATTGTATCATCATCATCAAATTCCTGACATGATCAATATTGTATCAGACTGTAAAAGAAATATCGGTATTTCTATTTAGGATATAACTGAAACAAGACATTGCTGATGTATTATGCAGAACTACTTGAGGCACCTTAGTGTGACTTCTGAAGAAGTGGTTTTTCTTTCTTTCTCAGTAGCATTGAGATTAATCTAAGTTTATAGCCTTTACGTCCAGCTGAGAAGATTATTGTCTAGTATTTTTAAGACAAAAGTTATTTCCAGCAGCAGTAAAAGTCGTGATACAGTATTTGGAATTTTTTAAGAAAAAAAAACAACTAATTACTGAACTTTCTTTGCATTCATGTAAACGGCTTTTATATGGTGAAAATATAGAACAGAATTCCTAAAACTTAGAATAATGTCAACAGACAACTGAACAAATGATTGTAGATTGCAAAGAAATAGTCTGGAATTAGAAGTATCTGCTTCGGCAGATACAACATTACTGGCTTACTTCTTTTATCAAACAGTAAAGTGAAGTAATAGATATTAAATACAGTCTGTGAAAACTTTCAAACCAGTAGAAAATTAGATAGAATAGTTATTTATAATTCAGTTCCAGGACTTCCATTCTGAAATAAAAAAATCTATTGAACAAAAAATTTGGTAAGACATAAAAAATAAATGTAAATAAAATATAAAAATAAACACTTAAAGAAATGCATACATTTTTCTTTGATATGTAAAGCCTTAGATTAAATTTTGAATTTACTTACCTCAGTGGGAATTAACTACACATTCATGTGTTTAGCAATCAACAATTTGATGATTCACAAACAATGCCTAAATGTCACTTCGTAATAGAGTTAAAGCCAGGTACACATGAATGCCTCATGTCCTAACTGGGGAATGCATGCTGTATGTAAAAAAAAAAAAAGAAAGAAAGTCGATGATGTAAGGGCACCCCCTATAACGTGACACCCTGAGCAAACACCTGGCTTGTCTAGTGCTTCCGCCAGCTCTATACTACACATAGCGAAAAACAAGTTGCAGTTTTTGCTAAATGTTATTAAAAGTTGCAGTATTAAAATGTATTTTTATTTCATTTTTTCTACTCACTTCAACACCCCTTGAAGGTGTCCCGAAGCAATGCATCATCTGCTTACCGTGTTAAGCCAGCCATTCACATAGTTCCACAGTCCAGTAAAACGGATTAAAATTAGTTCTGCAGTCCGGTAAAAAGGATTAAAGATGTACTAAAGGGGAGAAAAGAGAAGTTGGCAGAAATGTTAGATCAAGAGAGTCACGAGGAGATATTCAGGGGTTTCAATCCTTAACCTAAGATTCCCTGGAAGACGGAATATAAGGCAAGGATCTTCGATCGACAGTTTGGCTAGAACACACAGAAGTCCGAAGGAGGTAAAAAGAGGAGAAGGAGATCGTTCTGCTGCAAGACGTCCAAGATCATAAATGACGGTCAACAGGAGTGATTAGCCACAGAGGAACCAAACCGAGTCAGATGCTTTGACGAGTCTATGTATGCTCCGACCGCTAGACCCTTTGCCTGAGCTTCAAGACACCAGGAGATCGCATTCCAAATCCAGTCAACAGATCTGACTGATGTGCCGGTGCTCGAGAGCCTCTATGGAAAGAAAATCCAAAACCCAAAATGGAAAAGAATCTGAAGACTGAAATGAACGGAGAAGAAGTACGTTAAAAAGAGGAAGAACTAATGTGAGTTAATTGTTATATATTAATTTTGTATGTGATGTAAGAGGACTATTTTAGATGGACAATTAAGTTTATAGTGATAAGATATATGTCTGAGAGTAATTTGATGAAAATTTACGGTTGGAATTATTATGTGTGTAGACCAGAGCAGAGCTATTTCCTAAGAAGTGATTGGGCCAAAAGTTTAATTGTTAATTATAAGGAATCCTAAAGTTTTATGTTGCTAATTATAGAATTGCATAGAAATTATGTTCTGTGATAATTAGTTTAAACAAAGAATCATGATTGCAGTTACAGTGATTCATTGCATATTCACAGGAAATTGCCATAAGAGTTTGTCATATTTAGCATAACTTAAACTAAGGTTAGAAAGAGCAATTTTCCTATTTTGTATGTACTGTATATTCAGACTTAGTGTTTAATAAACATGCTTATTTATATCCAAGGAGTGCTGCCTGATCTGCCATGACTGTAACTTAATTAAGAGAGGATTTGGATTAACTAAAGACCTACTAGAAGTACTACTATGCAATGCACTGTTTCCAAATAAATTCGATCCTGTGAGCAGGGAATTAAATGATAGATAAGATAAGGAGTGCATAGAAAGCCATGACTGTAATTTAATTAAGAGAGGATTTGGATTAACTAAAGACCTACTAGAAGTACTACTAATTCTTATACCACATTGAGACCACTGGTGGCGCAGTCGTTACAAAAAATAAATTTCTAGTGCTCACAGGTATAAGAATAGAGTCACGGAAAGTAGGGTAAGAGATAACAGGCAGAATAAGAAATTAATACAGTATAAGGAGGGGAAATAGATAAGTAGAAAAGGATAGCAAAAAAAATTAATTTATATAGAGCATAGCAAGAAAATATATTGTAAAATCGCAGACAGAAAATATCACAAAGGAGCAGCAACAAGAAGAAACGTTTACTAAGGTGCAATAACATCATTATTGCAATAGTGTAGTGCACAATAGCCTCCATTTACACAGTCGCTCAGTAGTTTAACCAAATAGCTGAAATAGGCTAGTTTGTGGGAGTACAGGATTAGATGCCTGAATGATGTTAATGGTTAAAGATCTTTTGATGAGTAGATAATTTAGATTCACCATGGAATCCATTTCTCATTGTATGGTATTTTGCAGTAAAGTCAAATAGCTTCACACACGCACACATACACATTCAGGGTAAAAGAAATCTGATAAATATGTTAGCTACTTTGGACTGAGATCCATTGTTGTTTCTCTTCCTTACCTAGTTTGCATATTCATGCAATGGGTAGGGGCTGAGTAAAGAATTGGAAGTGAATTTTTTTTATTATTATGACAGTGATCTGACAATTCAAACTTCAAATAGTGAAGCTCTCAGTTAACCATTGCATGGATGAGTTAGCTTGTCATTCAACCTCTGACAATGTTTCTGTATCATCAGTTAATCACACCTTCAGTTATCTGGCCAGCAATCCGATTTTATGTTGCTGTCAATTATATTTTATTTATTTTTTTTATGTGACTCTCACCCATGAAAGTTATAAACCTATAGTACATTAATACAATGGTTGGGCTAAGGTTTTTTTATTTATTGTATTTTTTGTATCATTTATTTTGTACATAATCCAGAAATCTTGCATGAAAGGCCAAACATGGAACTTTTCTTTTCTTTTTTATGAAACCATATATTTTCTCTTGTTGCATAGTTCCATTTAATGGTTCCTCTTTTGCATTCTTCTTTCATTAGTCTGTTTTGTCAGTGAATTGCCTTTTATTTAATTGTACATTTAAACATCTGATTTGTATAAAGTATGCAACCTGCTCATGAATAAGCCCTTTTAACCTACGGATTGATTTTTATACTTTATAGGTCTTTATTTTAGATTTATTTTTGTTACTGTGTTTATTGCTATATCTAACTAAAACCAGAAGCCAGATTGAAACTAAACTGAAAAACAAAGTGATCTGATATAGCCTGCTTAAAAGAAAAAAAAAAATTTTTTTTTTTAGAAAATTTTAGATAGACAAATTAAATCCAAGCACAGTTCTACTGTGGATATATGCTTTATAAACAGCAATCCAATAGGACATTACTATTGGAAAAATCAGACTACAAGATAAAGCTTGAGATTGCGTGTGCATGTGTGTGTGTGTGGAAGGGGAAATGAGACAGCAAACACTGCTGATGGGTGGAAACAGACATACCATTACTCCTCCAGGAGGGATGTAGTGCCAGCTTAAATTTACTCATTAGAGCAAAAACTAAAGTTATTGCTAATATGCAAATTTAAAAACTTCTTTTTCATTAAAACTAAATGAGCATGTTTCTTGATAGATTGTTTTATCAAACATAAGTTTGGAAATTATCACCATTTGCAGTATTTTTTAAGGTTTTTCAGACTGTTTCTTTTAAGGGTAAACCATTCTTTGCAATAAGGAAAGCAGTCAGTGCGAATTCCACACTGACTGCTGGTTTTTGCGCTAAGTTATAGTAATAACAACAACTGCAACTGTTGTCCTTCTTGTTTTTTTAAAACTATGAATATAAGAAAGGGTATTTTGCAGAATTCCCTTTTTAACATGATTCATAAATGAAAATGAATCATGTTAAAAAGTGAATCTATATATTCATTTACCATTTATGAATGCTAGCAATAATTGATTATAACTGCTGCATTATAAGAGGAGGATGATATGATTAAAGATCAGAGGCAAAATAAGCACCAAAAAAGATTGGGTTCAGATGTTGTGTAATTTACTGCACTAATTTTCATTAAATTTCATCCATCAAGTACAGAATTATTAATATGAGAATCATTTTGCCCAATTTTGGAAATAAAAATGATCTAGTTGAAAATGAAATTGAACTAGGCATGGACACATTTTCATGCTCGTTCTAAATCCCAAATTCCATTAAATTCAATCCAGTCCAGTGTGGGATAAAACATTTTGGAATAGATAATTTAATAATTTGTCTTTTTGTTCCTCCAGATGGTCTGACAAAACAGGAATCTCATTGCTATCCAGATTCTCTCCTAGACAGGGGAAAAAAATTTTTTTTTTATTGTAAATCTTACTTCCAAGACACTGGCATCATGGTCAGAATCTCCTTATTTGTTAGAGTTCCTCCATGAAATGCAAAATTAATAGAGAATTCTTTCCTCCTACGAGCCTCCATAGCTCAGTCTGTATAAACGAAGACCTTTGGTCAGAAAGACTTCAGTTCGATTCCTGTCCATGACATGTGGAACCTTTATCTGGTCTCTTTTGACTAAAGGTGAGTTAGTCAGTCTCACATGGACAGATGGTTTTTCACCCAGAACCTAGAGTTTTCATCCCTTAGAACAGGCAAAAAAATCCCATGAACACACATGGGTTACAGCTATGAATAGTTACAACAATGTGGAAGAGATAGGATCCTGACCACATTATCCTTATGCCCATAGCCAACCATAAGTCATATCACGGTAGTCCAACTCCTGGACTGAGACGACACAATGATGATCAAATCTATCTATAAACATATTGGACCCTTCTTTCTCTATTCTTTCTTTGCCAATTTTTCCTAGAACACATTAATAAAAAGTGACCTGACCCCCCCCTCCACACACACTTCCCTAATATACTGCTTCTCTATGCAGATAATGTGCTCTTTTTGGCCTTTTGGTCTGCAAATACTGTAAATGTTTTTAGCATATCTAAATGCCCAGCACTCTAAGATTTGTTTTACCATAAGAAAACCAGTCATTGAACTCAGTCAATTATGATACTTTCTTTTTATCTCAATACTTTCCTCATAACAGAATCTACAAAACCTTTTCTCTTCCTCTCAATCCATTACCATTTTACATACATCAGGAAGCCTCTGAAAGACTAGTAAGAGCTCTTACCTTACATACTGAAGCTCCAAATAAGTCAGGAGATGTCCTAAAAAATATAGAGAAAAATATAAGAGAGAGAGAGAGAGAGTTAAGTAATGTGTAAAAGTACATAAACAAAAATGATTGGAAGATTTTGGTAAGTATATAGAAGATAATATCAGGAAGGTAGCAAAATGTTCTGGAGACTATTGAAAAAGCATAGAAACAGAGGAAAGAGTACCGTAAAAATAATCAAAGATGATAAAGGTGAAATGAAAACTGATGTTAAGGATATTCTAAATGTCTGGGGTAATTACTTGGAAAGACTGTGAAACAGAAAAGCAGTGACAGAGCAGTAGAAGAAAATATTCAAGAGGAATGCAAACAGGAGCATGTATCAAAATTTGTGATAGAAAAAAGCTATGAAAAGTCTGAGATGTGGCAGGGCAGCTGGAGTATTCAACTAGATGATGTTCAACCAGAAATGCTTAAATACGAATGTATAAAACTTTGCAGTAGCTACACTGCATAACTCATAATTAATATATAATTAATAGAAAAAGACCTGGTCAGAAGATTGAATTCTAGATGATTGGAGTATAGAGCTCTCATAGTTCCAATCTATAAAAAAGGAAATAAAGCTAAATGTGAGAATTACAGAATTTCTCTACTAAATGTTCCAAGCAAGATTTATGCATTTATAATTGAGAAGAGGCTGAGAAAAATTGTAGAAGAACAAGCCTGCATGGAAGAAGTAGTGTGAACATTGTTCTTGATATATTCCAACAAGAAGAAATCACATCACATATGATATCTGATTGCCAATTTTCCAGAACCAGTTGGAGAGTTATGTTCTGAACAGAACTCTCCAACCAGTGCTATGGAAGATGTTAATTAAGGAACATCAGGACCTTGCAATGGAAATTAGGTGGAACTCTCCTGCTGGAAAAAGAAGTCACTGTAATCCTCCTGTAGCCATGGGAAAAGCCACTTCATCAGAATGTCCAGATATGATTTCTGTCACTGTGTTCTCCACAAAAGAATGGACTAAAGACCTGTATGCATGATACAGCACAAAAGACATTAACTCTGGGTGAATCTGTTACACATTCAATTATGACATGTGGGTGTGGACATATGGCAATTCTCTTTACAGCTTAAATGGAATGTAGCCTTATCACTGAAAGTGCAATTTACACAGTCATCTTCATCAGAGTCACATTCAGCCATGTGACTGAAAACTAGCAGAAGTTAGGTAGCAAGTGCAAGCATTAAGGTTCTATCTTCAACCTCTATGAAGAGGATTGAGGGATGGCTAGATCACCTTATTAATTTCCTAGAACTCTGCTAAGTGGTGACCCAAATGCAATTCACAGCTGTCTCAGATACATGGCCATCCTGTGATTTGTCGAGGCATTCTTTCTGCTCCATCTGTTTGTACCAATGGTTAAAGTCGTTGAAACCTCGTATCCCCCATCCCGCAAGCAGGCAAAATGGCCCCATGTGTTCACGGGGCTAGTTTGCCTGCTTGCGGGATGAAAAATCCTGCTGTCCACACCCAAGACCGGCTAACTTGGCTATGGCTGAGAAAGATCCTTAAACTCCTCACGTCAGTAACTGGAATCAAACCCAGGACACTCCTTCCCCAGGCATATGGTTGCAAAGCGCATAGCCACTAGGCTAACCACGCAGACAATCAGTTATTTTCTATCTTTACAAATAACCTAATTTTTAACTTAATAATACTTTTATGACCCTGTGGTAGTGTTCATCTGAAAGATGTCTTATGCATTTTGGTGTTGTACATAATATATTAAAAAAAAAAAAAATCAGCTAACGCCTTTTTTTCATTCCCGTAAGCGGGAGTAGGCGAGGCCATTTAGCCCTATCTAACTTTTGGAGACTGAGTGGGCAGTTCAATCTCCACTGGTACCCAATCAGAGACAGATGGCCCAAGGCTATCACTAATTAAGCGGTACGCAGTGAAGAGAGACGGCTCAAATGTGCTGCCATCTCGTGGTCCCTAACCCTAACACAATATATTTAATGTCTGAAATAATGTGGGTTCTACGGTCGATTTTCTTGAGTTTACAGGACGAAAAACCCGAGTTTCCGGGAGGAAAAACCTGCTTGCCCATGCCAGAGATCGACTAACTCGGGAACCGGTAGAAAAAAGGCTTAGAAAAATTTCCTCTAGTCGCCGACTAGACTCAAAACCAAGTCTTCCTTCGTGCGGCCAAGCGCGGTGGTATGCAATCGCCACATCCACTGAGCTACACAGGCTCCCATACATAATATAATATTTTTTTTATCATGCTAACAAGAAGGTAGTTTAAGCTAACAAGAAGGAGTGTTTAAGGGTCAAAGCTGTATAACTGAGAGGAGACCTCCACATAGCCTTTTAAAGGAATGCAGAGAACCGACCAGGGCTTCTGACCTAATGTCCAATCCTCACCTTCTCGTGGTGCACCCTGTTGGGTATCTATTTTGATACTGAACGAACGAGGATGGCTGACAATTTGGGATTTAGCCGACCAAATTGTATTCTTATTGGTTAAACCAAAATAAAAAATGATGGTACAACATGACAAAATTTCATGCCGGCCGGGGTGTCGCCCGGTTAAACAAGGTCCCCGTTGTTTTCGCCAGGGAACCAGGGTGAACAGCGAAAAGTCAGCTACTGGAACAAATCTGAAAACACACCCCAACTCAACATCACCAGAGTTAAAGATCGGTACTATCAACATAAGTAGCCTGAATGGCAAAGAAATGGAGCTAGCTGAGGAATTACATAAGTACCAGATCGACATAATAGGGGCGACTGAAACAAAAAAAAAGACCAAAACTGGTGAGATGTTTCTGAGCAATAAATACAAAATGTTATATTCAGGCAATGACAATCGAGCAAAAGAAGGAATAGCCATAGTATTCAACACAAAATACGAGGCTAATCTTCTTGAATGGCAGTCAGTCTCAAGTAGAGTAATGGGCAAATATGAGAATGGGGAACTGAACAATGAGATATTTGTGCCTATGGTCCCACAGAAGGTTCTACTAAGGTAGAAGTGGAGGAATTTTTTGAGGCTTTAGAAAAAGCAACTGACACAATGAAAAATGAAAAGTTGGTCCTTGTTGGGGATCTAAATAGCAGAGTAGGAAATGATTGTGAGACATACAAAAATATTTTGGGAAAATTTGGAGAAAAGAGCAAAGCTAATAATAATGGCAAATATCTGTTGGATTTCTGCTCAGGACATGGACTGGTTATTACTAACACCATGTTCCAACATAAAAATGTGCACAAATTCACATGGAGAGAAGAGGCTAGGAATAAGAAAAGTCTCATTGACTATGTTATTGTTGATAGCAATGTTTTCTCCCTGGTGCAGGACAACAGAGTGTACAGAGGATTTGAAATTGGAAGTGATCACTATTTAGTCTTGAGCAGGATAAAATTGAATTTCATATTGAAAAGAATAACATGTAAGAAAGCTTTAAAGTGAATAAAAGTTGAGCAGCTCTCAGATGTGAACTGTAGACTAAAATACAGAAAGATTATTGAAGAAAAAATGAAAGAGTTTGAGAACAGGAATCAAACCTTGGAGATGCAGTGGCAAACTCTGAAGAAAACATTGATTGATTCTTCCAGAGAAGTATGTGGTGGGGTTGTCTGTAAGGATAAAAAAATCAGAACTCCCTGGTGGACACAGGAAGTTAAAGAGGCAGTGAAGGAAAAGAAGAAAGCATATCAAAAGTTCCTGGCAAATAACTCAGCTAGTGCTCTTAGAGAATATAGAGACAAATGCAAGAATGCTAAACACTGTGTAAAACTAGCTAAACAAAAGTCATAGGAGGACTGTGGCAAGAATATAGAAAATAAATATCAAGAAAGTGGCAAAATATTCTGGAGGTTGTTGAAGAAGCTTAGGAATGGAGGAAAGAGTGCTGTAAAAGGAATTAGAGATGATAAAGGTGACATGAAAACGGGAGAAAAAGATATCTTTGAAGTATGGAGTAATTACTTTGAAAAACTACTAAATGAAACAAGCAGTGATGATAGCACAGTGGTAAAAAACACTGACCAGGCATGCAGTCAGGAATACATATCCATACTTGAAGTAGAAAAAGCCATTGAAGGCTTGAAATGTGGAAAGGAAATAGAAGTAGATGATATTCGACCAGAAATGCTGAAGTATGGTGGTATAAGAGTCTTACAGTGGCTGCACTGCATAGTTCAGAAAGCCTGGACAGAGGGATGAATTCCTGATGATTGGAGTAGAGCTCTCATAGTACCCATATATAAAAAGGGAAATAAAAATGAATGTGAGAATTACAGAGGTATTTCCCTACTGAGTGTTCCTGGCAAGACTTATGCAAGTATACTTGAGAAACCGTTGAGAAGAATTGTGGAAAAAAAGCTTGGTGAAGAATAAGCTGGATTCAGGCCAAATAGAGACTGTCAGGATCAGATCTTCGCTTTACGACAAATAGTAGAGAAAGTATGGGAATATAACAAAGATCTGTATTTAAGTTTTGTCGATTTGGAAAAGGCATATTACAAGGTGCCAAGAGAGAAGCTATTCAATACGCTGCAGTTATATGGTGTCAATGGGGCATTATATCAAGCAATACTTAGTCTTTATTTGAGTTGTAAGTCAGTAGTTAGAATTGAAGGAACTACAGGAAGATGGTTTAATGTTAAATCTGGTGTGAGACAAGGATGTACATTATCCTCTCTGTTATTCATTATCTATATGGATCATATTATGAAGGAAAGTGGTATTAAACATGATATCAAAATTGGAGATGTTAATGTCAGCTCTCTGCTTTATGCGGATGATGTTATACTTCTAAATAAATCCGCTACAAGTCTGCAAGATTCTCTGACTAAATTGAATAGCTGTTGTAATAGATATTGTATGAAGGTCAGCAATAAAAAGACAACGACAATGAAAATAGGCAGAATCACTGATAATGTCAACTGTGTTGTGAATGGTGAACCTATCGAACAAGTAAAACATTTCAGCTATTTAGGCACGATTTTTACTGAAGATGGTAAATTAAATATAGAAATAGACAACAGAATCAGCAAAGTTGGTATGGTGGGAAGTCAATTGAATAAATTCATATGGAATAAGAGAGAAATTAGTCGGAACACTAAATTAGCCGTATACAAGACAGTGTTCAAACCAGTTTTAACTTATGGATCTGAGAGCTGGGTCAGAAGTAAAACACTTGACCAAAGACTAGAGACCACAGATATGAGAGTCCTGAGAAAGATTATAGGTGTGAACAGATGGCATCAATGGCAATATCATATTAAAAACGAGGATATCAGGAAAGAACTTGACATTGTCAGCATCCAGGAATGTTTTAGCAGAGCTAATCTCAGGTGGTATGGTCACTTAAATAGAATGGGGGAGGAAAGATTAGCAAAACAAGTGTTCTCTGCCAGGTTGGCAGCAAAACGACCCAGAAGAAGACCAAGATATATTTGGATTGATACGGTACAAAGTGCCTTAGACGATAGAAATATAAGATTTGATAATGTTGAAGTCTTGACAAGTAACAGACTGATTTGGAGGAAAATTGTAGATAGGAAATTAATAATGATGTAATTTTTTTCATGTAGTACTATCATATCCTGTACATCCCTTGAGGGTAAATGGCAGGAATTTGATGATGATGATGATGACAAGAAGGTAATCACTTCCTATTTCAAATCTCTATGTACTCACACCAGAAATTAATCTGAAAGATATCACTAAAAAAAATAATATAATTAATAAATTTTCTTGAATGCGGTGTTAGTAATGACTGGTCTGTCACAGGGGAAATGCATTATTATTATTAGTAGTAGTAGTATAGCCCTATTCCCTAAATGTTCGAAAAATGTTAAAGATGGATTTTACTTAAAATTATAATAACAGAATTAACTCACGTAAAATATTATTTATTAGTAGATTCGATGGTCTATGTCTATCCCCTTTGTGGGAGATAGGAAAGATTAGCTGATTTAAAAAGTACTAACTTTTTTAATTTGTGTGTGTATATACACACACACACATATATATATATATATATATATTTTTTATTTATTTATTTATTATTATTTTTTTAAATAAGTTAGGAAATTTAATGACCATTTTAAGTTATCTTACATTAGCTACTTAGGTGGTGCCTTTTGGAAGTGTCAGTTATTGTTTAATTAGCTTTTTATATGTACTGAAGATGCCTGTGATACTCAGGTAAAAATTCTACTAATAAATAATATTTTAGTCTGCACGGTTAGCCTAGTGGCCGTGCACTTTGCAACCACATGCCTGGGGAAGGAGTGCTCTAGGTTTGATTCCTGTCTGTGACATGATGAGCTAAGGATCTTCCTCAGCCATAGCCAAGTTAGCTGGTCTTGGGTGTGGACAGTAGGGTTTTCACTCCAGTTTATCCTAGGGTTTTTCATCCCGCAAAGCAGGCACACTGGCCTTGAGAACTACAGGACATAAGATACACTGGGGCATAGGGCTGACCACCTTATCCTGTGAATGGTTTGAGGTCTGATGATTAATAAACCCTCAAAACTGCAAGGTAAAAGAAAGATGAGATGAGATGAAATAATACTTTGCGTGAGCTATTCAGTTATTATAATTTTAAGTAATATGTCTACTCCAGTATTTCCTTACTGAAACAAAGATGGATTTTATTTCTGATGCTGATATCTAGGTCTCCAATAACATTCAGTTATTTCTTTTTTTTTAATTTTTATTTTATGCCAGTTGCCCTTTCTAATCACTCGAAGAATTCTTCTATAACTACTCATTACTTGGCACTTTCAATGGAACCACAGGAAACAAATAATGAACAGTTTGATCCATTACTGTTTAACATGTCAAACACCATAATCATAATATTTTTATTGTATGTATGTACAGTAATAATGTTTTGTAATGAAGTCAAAGTATAACTTGCATATTATTATAAATAATCCAGTTTTTCCAGATAACATTTTCATTTTACATGCTCTATTTAAAAGAATGAGAAAGTCACTAAATGCAGATGATACTCACACTAGGTACAGATGGTTTCTGATCAGATGCAACATTAACATTTTCATTTTCTCTACCTTGGAATTTGACTAGCTGACCATAAGCAGGTTGACTAATATCTCGAATAGAATTAATCTGGAAAAGAAACAATAATGCAGTCATCGTCATCATTTTCTGCTTTTTAATCTCAAGGGTGAGCTAGTGGGGGGGGGGGAGAGTATTCAGGTATTAGAACACTTTAACATAAATGAGATTTCAGAACTGGTTTTCAATCAACAGGTCTTTTATTTCATGGCAAAAGAGGTAGTGAAATTATTTAATGAACACTTTGTTGGCATGTATCACACTGATGCTGTCAAGTGTTGTTAATTGGGGTATATATTAATAAGAACGTGAGAATAGGTGACACTTCACAAGTTTCTCAGGAATATGTGAAATCAGCTATACCCTAGACCTCATTGTTTAATGAGCCTTAGAGTGGGAAAAAATAAAAGGAATTTTCCTTTTCTCTACGGAATTATTATTATTACATAACACCTCCAGGGAGTCCAAAGACTCATCGAGGGAGGGCACCTACTCTACAACTCTCCGTCTCCACCAATCACAACTACCTTGATCATCTACAGCAATGCCATCTACCGCCGACTACCACCACTAGTATTTTCACAGACAACAAACATCCATGCACACAGCGGGATTTGAATCCTGCAGCCTTTTGGCTGGAGAGCGGATATGCTAACCACTCAGCCAACCAGGTTGGAACAGAGTACAGGAAAATACTGCCAATGCACAAGGTTTTAGGGGGAAAGTTTCCAATTACAGATTAATTTTTATATCTGCAAGAGAGGCTATTAGAAACAGAATCTTTATGATGGTTAGTATGATGGATTTGTGAACAGTTGGTCTTGCTTTAGCAATCTACTTGTATTTTATGGTAAGGTGACAAATACAAAGGCATTTGACATGTTACCACATGAAAAGTTAGTATACTAACTGGGAAAGATAGGAGATGGGTAACAGATGTTTAGATGTATTGAAGATTGGCTCTCTAAATGATACCAGCAAGTTGTGCATTGGGGGAAGGCAGTATCTCAGAAAAGGAAGGTAACTGTTAATGTGCTACAGGGCCAATTCTTGAGCCAATGCTGTTTAACTTATTTGTTAATGATATTTCATGTAGATTGACTAGGGATGATCCTCATCTGTTTACTAATGATGTCAAGTTGGGAAAAATTATAAGCAAGTGATGTACATGTTAATTTCCTTCAGGAAGGTTTGAATAGACAGCCTGGACAAATTAATGGGAAAGCAATTTTAATGTTAATAAGGTGTTACACTATGAAGAGATACACAAGGCTACCTATATTGGTGGAAATGTGCTTCAGGAGGTTGATGGCATTCAAGATTTGGGGGTAAGAATACTATACAAGTGTTGCAAAGTGAATTTTAGATGACACACTGCAAATGTTGCAAAGATAGGGCACAGTGAATTGCTGTTATGATAAGCAATTGACAAATGCTCCTTGTCATATGAGGATAAGGAGGTAGTATGGGTGTTTGTGAGTGCCTAAAGGTATGAGATGAATTTCTGATGAAAAATGTGGAACTTTTTCATCAGAAAAAGTTCCACATTTGGTCACTAGAGTAAAGTTTCCAGACCAGATAAAAAAAGAATAAAAAAATACCAATATATATATATATATATACACACACACAATAAAAAATATATTAAAGAAAAGCTTTAGCCTACCCATAATATTAATGTAGGATTTACAGAAAAGCCTTTCATGGGTGGAATTTCAAAAAAGTCAATTTCACTACAGCAAACACTATTACATTGGATCCATTCACTCTGACAAACTACCAAAAAAGTCCCAGACAAAAGTCCTTAAGATTAATGATATGCTAAGTGAAATTCAGCATAGCAAATTACCACAATAAACTATTCCTTTGGTCCTTGCGAGTTCACGATGGTGAGAATCATTTGCATCATATATGAAGTATTAAAGTAAGTTATGTTGCTGCTAAGAAAGAAGAAGATAAAATAACTATTGAAATACAGTAATGAAAGGAGGAGTGAAAGTGAAGGACAACAGGGTAAAGACATAGCACATTTTCTACACACACATTAATCCCCATAGCATCTTCCCTTCTAACACATCCATCACAACTTCCTATATTTCTTTAATTCTTTTATTTCCTTATCTGTATAAAATTTTCCTTCTCACAATGGAAGTGGCAAACTATAAGAAATTAGCACTTCTGCATCCAATTTTTTTTTTTTTTTTTTTTTTTAAACTAAACCTAGATATGAGGCAAGCTGCTCACACTTCTTATAGCTCTGCATAAACTGGTCCATCAAGAATCCTCTTAATTAACTATTTAAAGAACTACTGCCATCTAATTTAAGCTAAAAAAACAAATGTACCTATTTTATCTCAACTTTTCCCTTTCTGACTTAAATTACACTCTAGGTTTCAAATTTCTAGCTGGCAGATGGTACTGACACTTCACTACTCATAATTAATTACTTTTAACAAATATCAAACTTATTAAACAGTAAGCACATTCAGTAAGTTTACAAATTGTTATCACTGCCTACTAGTGATGCAAGTTAGTGTTGTCATACTGAGTGTTATAACACCATTAACCAGTTAGTGTAGTTCAATATTTACAATTAAATTTTTAGTTGAAAAAAATTTATTTTATTTTTCATTCACACTAGTTATGCAATAGTACTGTTTGGTCACTAAAGTTTCCAGACCAGATAAAAAACAAATAAAAAATACCAATATATAATTAATAAAAAAAAAAATTTTTTAAAAAAGCTTTAGCCCACCCGCAAGGAAAAAAAGAATTTCTTACAGAATTTTATATTATTTATATATGCTTACCTGGAGAGAAAATTTTCCATTTAGTATAACTTTATCTGTACTTCTTACAGACTCTGGCAAACTTCCACGTCCTACTTCTTTCAGGTCAGACAGCAACCACTGTTCATAGACAAGTTCTTTCAATTTGTTTACTGGCAACTGCTGGACCTTAATGAAAAATTGCAGAATAATTAGTTTCCTTGAATATATCAAAACTTGGACGAAATAAATATAATTCAGCCTGATAAATGTGCAGCATTCTTTTCAACTTGGTTTCTTAATTTTTCCCTATTTTTTTTTAATTATATTTTTGAATTAAATAGTTAAAAATAATAGATAAATAGCTAAAAATCTTTAATGTGAATCTCACTCATGAAATATTGGAACTTCTTATACATTTGGCACAGCTGGTGGACAAAAAGTCTGATAATCCAGTTCAGCAACTAGGACCAAACATGGTACATTTTATTTAAGCCACTTCATCTCCAGTAAGGATCTCATACTGGCCAACAAAAATCATCTACCACCTGAAGACTTTCATAAACATCCATGGCAATAATGGGAATCAAACCTGCAGCCTACTGGCTGGAGAGATGAGACATTATTCACTCACATGGGTTTGAGAAATAATAAGTGAACAAAATTAATATTAAGTACAATTAAATGAAATGAATATAAATAAAAGGCAGTGAGAATGGATGAGATTTCACTATTTGTAAACAATATAGTAAGGAACTGACAGAGTCACTGACATGGTTGCTTAATGAATTTTTTCAAATGATTTGAATCCCTAGGGAGTGGAAAGAGGACAAGATAGTGTCATTGAATAAAGACAGTGCTAAAATGGAAATTATCAAGCATTTCTTCAGAGGTATTGAAGACTATAGAAAAATTGGAACCAGTTAGTGAAGTTCATTATTTAAAAATAAATTTGTAAAATAAAATTATATATTTTAAATTTACAAATACATTTTAATTTTAAAATTAAAATTTTAATTGTAATTTGTAAATAAAATTGGTAGACACACATATAAAAGAGATTAGGATGGATATGCTAACGGATGATCATGTTTCAGCAATATGGTCACATTTTATAATGTAATAAATGTATATACTATGAGAGTTTTGGGTTTTGCAAAGGTATCAGAAAAGGGAACACAGAAGTTGCTATGTAGTATATGGTTAATCAGCTTGCAGATTGGATTGACAACTGGCTATCTCACAGACATCAAAATGGTATGTATAGAGAAACGGTATCAGTAAAGAGGATTCTAAATGTATTCAGTACAAAGCCACTACTACCTCTATGTTAATAATATTGTGAATAGACTGCAGATGGGTTTGCAGATGCTAGTGAGAGATATCAGCAATGATATTAATGTAGCTGAAGCAAATGAGTCAGATGTTGCTTTAATTGAGCGTAAGGTTTTAAACTTTGGGATAGTCAGAGATTTGAAAGATGTAAGAAATCTTGAAGTCGTAATCAATAGAAAGGTGAAATTCTAGGGATGCATACTGCAAAGGTCATGAAGACTACCTACATTATCACTACAACAGGGAAAAGTACATTAACTGACGGTGTTAAGGATTTTATTTTTTCTTTTCAAATTTTATATATTATTAGTAGTAGTACAGGCAACTCCAAGGAGTCCTTAGACTCAAAGGGAGGCCCTAACATCATGTCAAGAACAACTATTCAACATTCACACAGTATCTATCATACTTCGCCTTGAACTCATTTACAGTCATGGCACCCACAACAAACTCCGGCAGCTTATTCCACTCATTCACCACTCTCCAAGTAAAAAACCTAGCTCTAACACCCATGATAACCACACTCTTGCCCAGCTTCCATGTATGGCCCCTAGTCCTCCCACAACCAGTCCTATTCTGAAAAATATCTTCTGAATTAATCTTATAGAAACCCTTCAGTAATTTGAATGTCTCAATCATATCACCTTTTCTGCAACCCACAAATCTTCAACCTGTTCTCATAAGGTTCATTCCATAGACCTGCTATCATCTTGGTCACTTGTCTCTGGATCCTCTCCACCTCCTTGCCATCAAGAAGAAACCCTGGTGCCCAAATTTGGGCACAACAAACTCCGGCAGCTTATTCCACTCATTCACCACTCTCCAAGTAAAAAACCTAGCTCTAACACCCATGATAACCACACTCTTGCCCAGCTTCCATGTATGGCCCCTAGTCCTCCCACAACCAGTCCTATTCTGAAAAATATCTTCTGAATTAATCTTATAGAAACCCTTCAGTAATTTGAATGTCTCAATCATATCACCTTTTCTACAACCCACAAATCTTCAACCTGTTCTCATAAGGTTCATTCCATAGACCTGCTATCATCTTGGTCACTTGTCTCTGGATCCTCTCCACCTCCTTGCCATCAAGAAGAAACCCTGGTGCCCAAATTTGGGCACAGTAGTCTAGGTGCAGTCTTATTAAGGCTCGATACAGAGGAACAATAACCTGCTTGTCTCTGCTCGTCAAAGTATTTTTCAGCAACCAAGTGATTTAATGAGCTGATTTAGCCACTTTTGCGATGTGCTCCCTAAATTTCAACTCCCTATCCACCAACACTCCCAAGTCCCTGGCCTCGTCAATCTCCTAGAGTACAGTTCCACCAATGCGGTATACTGCTGCAGCTAATCTTTTCACCCCAAAATGAAATCTTTTCACCTTACGTTTTGCCACATTAAATTGACATCCATTCTCCTTAGCCCAGTCCTCCAAACTATCCAAATCATCCTGCAAAATTTTGACAACCTGTGCACTCACTATTGCTCTACCCAACTTTGCATCATCAGCTGAACAGTTCCTCTCAGATACTTTCCTATATCGTTAATGAACAAATTAAACAGTAGTGGTCCAAGAACAGAACCCTGAGGCACACCACTGGTCACAGGCTGTGTTTTGGACTCTACTCCTGAATAAACCACTCTCTGATATCTCTCCATCAACCACCCTCCTATCCATCCACATATGCTGCAGTTTACTGATTAGAATTCCATGTGGTATCCTGTCAAAGACCTTAGCAAGGTCCAGTAAGATCACTGTAAACCCATTACCCTTATCCAGTTCAGCCGTCAGCGTGTTATAAAACGTGAGCAAGTTACTGAGGTCTGTTAATGACAATAACAGAGAACTTCTGGTCATGAATATTGTGACTATTGGGATACTATAATGATACTGTAATTAGATTATGTCTTTATATAGATAAAATTCAGATTCAAGATTGACAGATTAATTTAAAGAGAAAACTGTCAATAAGCATTTTGTAGTGATCTAACCTGTTTTCACATAGTACTATCATAATATCTTGTATACACCCCCTGAAGGTATGTGTCAGGAATTTGATGATGAAATATAAACATTGAAAGCAGTTTACATCAGCCAGCCTGGATGCAGAATAGCTTTAGCATTTGCAAACTGAAAGTGATATGCTAGCAGCAGACACTACAAAGCCCAAAGTTAGTGCACCTGAGATGCTTGTATACACACACACACACGCACACTGCAGCAGAATACCCCACAGTCCTCATAATTAATTCAGAAAATATTTATTAAAGGATGAGATATTCATCCTTTAATCAAGCAATAAAATCAGTAAATAACAAAAATAATCTAAGAAAACTGTAATTGGCATTCTCTGTATGGAAATTGAATCTATCTCTTAAATTGATGCTAATCTCTGTTGACCATAGAATTATAATGTCGATAAATTTTATTAACATCTTAATGCAGTTGTTGCATCATTTTTCACTAAGTGATAGTCATATCGTACCAGTAACACACATCTCTGATGTATTTGTAACAGTTATTTAAGAATACATCTCTGATGAATTTTTAAATAACTGTTAAATACAGTTTATTTTTACCTTAAAAAACAATCCCATCCACAAAAGGATGGGAATATCTATAGTACATAGGTATCATGCATCAGTTAAATGTCAGTTAATCCAGAAACCAAAGAATCTACTTTTTTCACTCCATTTCAAGTAGGCTAGTCACACATGGGTAATACAAGCACTTCTATTACATAGTCACAAGGACATCATAACATTTGCGTCTAAGTGGAACACCTGAATTTCAGTGCCATTTAAGATGGGAGGTAAACCTTTGCAACAAGGTTCATACAAAGTCGTAGGGTTTTCTCTTTTGCAAAACTGGCAAATTAGCAGTGGACACAAGATCACATGAAATTATTATTATTATGATTCAAGCCTCCATGGAGTCAAAAGACTCATCATGGAGGACCATCCTAGAAAACACACACTATCATACCACTTCTTGAACTCATTGGCCATTCGCACTTTCACCACTCTTTCAGGCAATGCATTCCACAGTTCAACCACCCTCCACACAAAGAAAACACTCCTCATCCCCTTGCTCACAGCTTCCTTTCATAACTTCGATGGATGGCCTCTTGTCCTCGCTGTTCTGATCATATCACCTTTCCTTCTTCTATCTACCAAGCTCTGCAGTCCACAGTTAACTTATCCCCTTCAAATCCTGGAGACCAAATTTGAGAACAACAGTCCAAGTGTGATCTGATAAGGGCTTTATACAATGGAATGACGACTCTTATCTCTGCAGGTCAGCATCCTTCGCAGTATTGCAGCAATCCTCTGGGTCACCTTCGCAATATGCTCCCTAAATTTCAGGTTTCTATCACTCATCCCAGATCCCTTGACTCCCCTACTTCCTCCAACAGAGTATGCAGCCTCCCATTAATGTATCCCAAACTTCAACACTTTACATTTAGCTGCATTAAAATGTCCCCCCCCCATTTATTTGCTCATCTGTCCAGTTTATTCAAATCCTCTTGCAGGGCCACTACATCTGCACTATTACTAATAACCCTTCCCAGCTTCACATCATCCGTAAACAACCGAATATCCCCCTGCAATCCACTGACAATGTCACTGATATAAAGGTTAAACAGGTCCAAGTACTGACTCCTGTAAGACCCCACTTATAACCCTCTGACTCCTTGATATTGTCCCAAATACAACTCTCTGATAACTATCAGATAGCCAATACTGCAGTTCACTATCCTGACATCTAAACCCTTGTGCTGCAACTTAAACATCAGCTTATCATGTGATACCCTGTCAAATACCTTTGTAAAATAAAATAAAAAAAATGGCAGAATACATTTCCCTCATCGACTGCTATTGTCATTTTATTATAAAAAGCAATCATATTACTAAAGCGAGAGTGCCTCTTAACAAATCCTTGTTGATTTGTTAAGATTAACCAATCAATAATAGAATACATGTGGGAAGGAAGTCCCCACACAATTCACAACTTAGGAAATTAAACAATAAAACACCTACAGTATTTTGCAGACTCAATTACATAACATTCATACTGATTACATAGGAAAGATCACAAATCTTTCAACATTGTTTTATAATAGCAAATCAATTGTCATTATTTAAACACTGCTTTTGTATTTAATAACAATAATAAAAAAAAACAACTTTAGACCTTCTTGTAGCTTTCCAGTTCTATTACAATGCTTATTACATGTTATATCTTATAGAAACTTAATCTAATTTTAAAAATAATAACCTCCAGAATAAACTAAAATAAAAATATGAATTCACGTCCTTAATTTAAAAATATCATTAATGTTATTTGAAAAAGCCTGCTGGTTGGATAGAGTGGGGGGAATTGAAAGGGCCACATTTTTTTTTTTTAAATCATTTAGCAAAATGTGGACATTTAAGAAAATGCCACATCTTATTGAAATAAAAACTAAATGTAGTATACTCTGTACGTGACATCCATTAAAAAACTATAAGCATACACAACGCGGAATTTAAAGTAATTTTTATTTATTTATTTTATCACTTCAGCTGCTGCCACCAATCTCAGGTTTCGTACAAGTCCCCAACCCTTGCCTAATTCCAATTGAATTAAACAAAAGGCGGTACTAATGCGCTACAGGTTTCATACACTTTATGGATGCAACTGCGATTAAAAATGTCCATTTATAATAATACTTGCTTTATATTCCTGTAAAAGCCACTCTAAGCAAGCTGCAATCCAGTCATTTAAGACAAAAATATACTGCTGTTCGAGCCAAAGTTTTAATTCCCGAATGCGGTCCATCATTCATATCAAATACAATGAATACTTGACAAAGATTGAACGTAATACTTAAAATCTTAAATATCAAAAGCTTAAATAAAGAAGTAATCTTATGTGCTCATAACTATTAAACCGAGATGACAAGTTCCGTTTATTTAATTTTCGAGCCATTTTGCGTAGATCGCGCAACGCAGTCTTCATCCCTGGCAAACGGGCATAGATATATACTTGTATTTGGATCCCTAAAAACAGCGATGAGGTATTTTTTCGGGTTTTGTGGTGTGGATCATAAAAAAAAATAAATAAATAAATAAACAATAAAAAATACATTTTTGGATAATTCTAATTTTGCATAAATTATATATGTGTGTCGTGTAATAATAATTTACACGACAGATAATGATGAACATTCATAAATTTATATTTACAAAATCCTAGTGACACAATTTTTCTGCTTCAACTTGTAGCATAATTGGATGCGATGCGTACTATTCGGTTAGGGAAAATATGAGTTCGAATTTCGTCATGACACGAGGATTCTTTATGTCGACTTTTTCAATTGAATATTAGCAACGGTCTAATACGGAGCTATGAGTTTGAGAGGGAAGTTCTTTGAGTGGAGAGTTATCGAGCTTTAAGCTCTCACTGGAAGGGCAGTGAGATTAGCTGTGTTCAACTGAGCATATAATTGACTTGGGTCTTTTGTATTTGTAGAATTCTGCTTCATTGTAGGCTGAAGCTTGCTTGATCAGTGGGTCTGGATGATGACTTGTCTTGATTAAGAACTTTTCTGCTAGCTCATGAAGGAGGGGTGTGATGTAAGGAGTGTGAACTTCTCTGTGAATCTGGGCGCTTCTAATGAAGCATGAGGCATCCAGAATCATTCTCAGGCATTTATTCTGTATCCTCTGCAGTTTTTGAATCTTTGTATCCGAGGTATGGCTCCATGCAGGAGATCCGTAAGTGATGACTGGACGTATTACCATCATGTATCTGAGTAGTTTGTTCCGAGTATCCAGTTTGCTTCTTCTGTTGATCATGGGGTAGAGTTGCGCGGTTACTTTGGATGTCTTTGAGCTTATGTGTTTTATATGACTGGTGAATTGGAGTTTTTTGTCAAGCATTACGCCGAGATATTTGACTTCAATTTGCCATGGAATCTTGACTCCTAGCAGGTGTATGTCCTCCTTAGTCTGGACCTTCTTTTTAAAGAAGAGTATGGCTGAACTATTCTGGGGGTTTGCTTGTATCCTTCAGTCCATCAGCCACTTGTTCAGCGTATGAATACTGATTTGGTGTCTTTCTTCTGATTGCTAGTTTGGGGCTGAGAGATCTTGCTAATAAAGCAATATCGACTGCATATAATGCTGTGATTGTTTAACTTGGGTTTTGAGGGATATCAGCTAAGTAGATTGAAAATAGCAGGGGCTAAAAGTGAGCCCTGAGGCACACCTGCTAGGATCTTGCATCAGGTTGATATAGCTTCATTTATTTTTACATGCAAGTATCTATCTTTAAGGTATGTGCCAATTATTTTATTAAATTGAATGGTATATTGAATTTGATGAATTTACAGAGAAGACCCTGATGACACACCTTATCAAAAGCCTTTGCCGCATCTAAGACTGCACGCAGCTGTGTGGAGATTCCAGTTGAAACCTTTTGTAATATATTCGACCAGTCGGCGTATTTGTTGTACAGTGCTATGGTTTTCTGAATCCGAACTGCTCATTTGGAATAATACCTAATTTATCCGTTGCTGATTGAGGCCTTGTAAAGACGACTTTTTCTGCAACTTTTCCAAGGCTGGATAGAAGACTGATAGGACTGTAGCTTTCAGGGAGTTGAGAATTCTTTCCACTCTTTTTGATTGGGGTGATATCCGCCATCTTCGAAGTTATGGGAAAGTGCTTGAATCTGAGGATGGCATTGATTATGTTGACTAGATGCACTATGGCTTTTCTGGGGAGTAATTTGATTATTCTGTTTGTGATTCCATCTGGATCTGGAGCCTTGCTGTTGATCAGATGGGTTCTAATATTTGTAACTTCAGCTGGAGAAGTGGGCGTGATAGGTTCTGAGTTATCCTTTTGCTGCTTAAGACCCGCTTGACTCGGCGGTGAATCTTGTAGATAAGATTGATGTTCAGATTTTCATAAGCGGGGTTACACTGAGTTTCCAAGCTGTCAATTAGAGCTTCAGCTTTTTCTTTATCTGTGTGAGCAATTCCTTTCTTGGTCTGTATTGGGGGTATAGGTTGGTTTTAGTGCTGGGTGTTCTCAAGAATTTCCAGATGGAGTTGACCTCTGGATTTAGATTAGTCAGTTTGGTCTCCCAATCTTGATTTCGATGTTTTTGCAGAGCTTCACGGACTTGTCTATTTAAATTATTCAGAGTTGTTTATCTTGTGGGACTCTTGTATTGCTACCTCTTTCTGGCTTTGTTTTTTTAATCTGATTAGGTCCATGATTTCCTCAGGGATCCGACCGCTAGGGTGAAAGACTGTGGTTTGGGTAACTGATGCTATTGCTTTTTTGATTTGGTGGGTAAGGTTGTTTACTGCCATGTATACTTCCTCTTTATTGTGGATAATAAGTACTGGGCCGATGTGATCTGAGAGAGTTCTGGAGAGCTTCTCTCACAAGATATAAAAGAGTGCAGAGAAGAGAATTGCTCTTGTGTACCGAGCTTAAGCAGAATGGGGTTGTGATCAGAAGATAACTCGTTTAACGTTTCCAGTTGATATTGGTATCCGACGTTTCTGAGAAAGGCGATGTCGAGTACATCTGAGCCTTCCAGCTGAGCTGTGATGGGTGGGCTCTGTGGGTCCGGCTATAACAATAGAGTTTCGAGTTGAGTAATGGTTTAGAATATACGACCTTTGTCATTGATTGTGGAGCTGTACGAAGCTGTATGCTTGGCATTAAAGTCTCCAGCCATGATGACGGAGTCCAAGTCAAATACCAGTAATGGAATGCTGGATTGTATACAGCATAGATTTTGATACTGCCAGCATTGTTTGTATGAACTTAAATAATACCTGTTATCTCTAGGTTCTTGGTTTGTGGATTGGTCAGGACGTTGTGGCTTAGATAGTTTTTAATGTATACGGCTGTACCCCCTCCACTGGTGATGAGTCTGTCTGTTTTCTACAATATGTAGCTCCGTAATTTAGGATTATTAGCTTGCCTGAGTTGTGTTTCATTTACTAAGATTATATCAAGATTGTATCTGTGAGTGAACTGTTGCAGTTCCAGGATTTTTTTGCTCAGTCCATTTGCATTCCACGCAGTTATGATAAGGGAGTTAGGCTTATATTTCATTTTATTCGTGACTGAGGGCTGTCAGAATTCAATGGGTACCTTGCAGGAATTCTTCGTGGAGGATGGCGTAGGATTTATTTTGCTGAATTCCTGAATCATGGTCAGTTTGTGGCCGTTGAGTCCTCGGATTACTAGTGAGGCAGTTAGTACTGATGGAGCTTGTGAGTTCGTTGGAGGAAGTATCCTTCGCTCGTGCAGCCTCAGCATATGTTTTGCCCTGGTTTCAGGTTGTTTTCCTTCCTGAGTTGTCAAAGTGTAGGTTGTTTGGACTGGATGGCGATCTACACGGTTGCCCAGAGTGCCACTGCTGGGAGGTGGATGGGTGGCTTTTGCTGATCCGAGATTCTTTGGATGTGCTACACACCATTTATACACATTTCGTGTATAGGCGGAGATAGTAGGAATTCGGGCATGTTAGAGCCATGCAATGCAAGATTCACGGATTACCTCCGTAAATTGTACAGCCTAAAAGAGCGCGGTTTTCAAGCACAGTAAATAAAACACATCTATCCACATCGAGATTCAATCAATCATTCTAACAGGATGTGGAGACCATATATACAGTATATATATATATATATATATATATTATATGAACATTCTAAGTTATAAACATTGATTTTTGTGCCACTTAATTAGATGCGTTAATTAACATGTTTGTTGAATATTTTTCTGAAGAGTGTAATTATTATTATTATTATTATTACTACTTGACACATCCAGGGAGTCCAAGGGCTCATTACGGGAGGACATTCCCATTCCACTCCGCCAAACACATTCATTCTCTCCACCACCACCACCCAACTCTCCCACTGCTACCATCAACGCTATCCACCGGCCATCACAAACAACAGTATTTTTATATGTAAATTGCGTGTGTTCTGATGGACGATTTGTCTGTAAGTGGGTTGAAAAACCCAACTTTCCATTAGAAAAACCCTGCTACCTCCGTATGGGATCGGCCAACTCTCCTTTAATCGAAAACTCCATATAAGGATTCTCTCGTCACGAGAATCGATCCCACACCTTTTCCAATTGAAGGGCACATTGTTCCCCTGTTCTTCCAATTGTACTATGGAGGCACTTATACCTCTTCAGTATACATTTATTATTATTACATGGACAACTTAATGGAGTCGATACTCATCAAGAGACAGCCTAAACATTATGCCAAACACTGTCCAATATTGGCGCAATACCTACTATAATTTGAATTAATTTCATTCAGTCATTGTAACCGCAATGCACCTGGCAAGCATTCCACTCATTCACTACTCTCAAAGCATGAAAAATCCTGACATCTTTGTTAACGATACTCTTGCTGTTTCCAAGGATGACCCTAAATCTCTCATCACCAGACGTCTCTTCAAGAATTTTCTATATCAATCCAGTAAAAAATTTCATATCACCCGTTTTCCGCCTATCAACCAATTTCTGTAATCCACAAATCTTAAGCTTAAGGTGCATTTTATAGACCTGCAATCAACTTGGTCACTTACCTCTGGATACTGTCCATCTACTCCTCATCCCCCTAAGAAATCCAGGTGACCAGATATGTGTGCAATAGTCAAAATGAAGACGTATTAGGGTCTTTTAAAGATCTCCTTATCTTCTTGTGAGGGTCTTCAGTAAACAAATAATCTGAGCTGTTTCAGCTACTTTTGCAATGTGCCCTCTAAGCTTGAACTCCCTTGTCACCAAAACTCCGAAATTCCTCGCTTCATCAAAAAAAAAAACAAGTATACACACCTGGTGATATTGTCACTTAAAATTCATAACCTTACACTTTGTCATGTTAAACTGAAATCCATTCTCCTCCTCGTTCCATACTGCCAGTCTCTTTAAGTCTTGAAAAATGTTAACATCACTAGCCGATTTTGCATAAGCGACAATGAATATTTCCCCTCAGATCATTTCCTATATCATTAATGTACAAATCATATATAGTAGTTACCCAAGTAAAGAGCCCTGTTGCGAGCCACTAATCATAGTCGTTCTACTGGATCCCAATACCGAATAAATTAACAGTTGTGAATTCTCTATCAATTAACCTCTTATCTGCATCACCAACTTCATAACCATCTCCAATTGCTGCAGTTTATATATGAAAATTCCATGCAATATCCTGTCAAAAAGACTTCTTCAAAAGGCAACAGTATCACCATATACCCATTACCTTCATCAACTCAGCTGTCGCTCTATTATAAAAAGTAATTTACTGGGCCATGTCCTCCGTTTCACAAAACCATGTTTCCTCCCATGTAGTATGCCATTAATAACTACCCATTCATGTTTTCTTTAACCAACTTCTCTATATCGTAACCACCACTCCTGAGATGAAAAATCGTAAATAATTTGCTACCTATATCATGAGGCATCGTTTATGCAATGGAAATATTCCTCCCTATTTTTCTTGGTTTATCCTTGGGATAAACCCAGAGTTTACACTTAGGTGCATCACATTGCAAAAGACCATGTCCTCCACCTTTTCTGGATCTATAATCTATAATCTATTTCTATAATCTACATCACTGAATGGGTGCAAGAAACGATTCACTGTCATTAATTTTAGTGTTTTACGAACAAGTCTATCTAAATCGACTTGTTTCCAGTCAATTATCCCTGCTATGTATCTGATAATAGGGATGTCCCAAGTATTGAAAGCTGTTAGTGTTGCCTCCATTCAGAATGAAATGTAGAAATTTTCAAATTCTTTTCCGATATTCATACATTGTTTCTTTTGGATGTCTGAACTTAAATATCGTCTGTCTCAAGAATGCCTAGATATTTATAAGAAATCTTGAGAAATTCATCAACAAAAGAATTCATCCGCAAACGTGATTCCTTCGTTGCCTATTGTTTTCCTTAAAACTATGGAGAGTGTTGTACATTTCTCAAGAATCCAAACTCCATACAAATGCCTTTATTGAAGATTTGGACTGTATTGAGCGGTAACTTAATTTCCAAGGATGATTTTCCGTTCAGCTTGCGATCATCCATCACAACAAATGAGATATATTTCCTGCTTATTTAGATGTTTGAAATCCAACGCTAGTTTTCTTTAGAATTAATGTTAGAAGAAGGGTGCTAGAATGAACAACAGCGGTGATAATCAGAGGATCAGGGAAACTAAATTATAATGGAAGGAATGACGAAAATATGTGTGTAATAGTGACAATGTCATGTAACTGTGTTAATAGAGGAATTGCCATTTTCATGGAAATGACTGCGAGGAAAAACGATTTCGACTTTGTGTTCGTTCGGGTCGGATGCATTAAACATATGCAAAGTTGTCTGCATATATATGTGCATATATTAAGTGCCTCCGTAGACAATTGGAAGAACAACGGTACATTGCGCCCTCCGATTGGAACAGGCCTAAGTTCGATTCTCGTCGCGACGGGAGGAATCTTTATCTGGACGATTTCAATCGAAGGTGAGTTAGCCGATCTCATACGAAGTTAGCAGGGTTTTTTCTCCAGGAAAATCGGGTTTTTCATCCCCCATACAGACAAATCGGCCCTTCAGAACAGACGCAATTTACAGACAAAAATACTAGTTAAGGAGGAGATGGAGGTAGATGGCATTGATGGAGATGATTCGTAGTAGAGGTTCAGTGTAGTGGTTGAGACAGCTGTAGGTGTTCTCCCGCGATGAGTCTTCGGACTCCTTGGAGGTATCAGGAATAATAATAATAATAATAATAATAATAATAATAATAATAATAATAATAATAATAATAATAATAATAATAATAATAAGAGTGGTTTGAAAAGGTCTCGGCCTAACAATGAAAAACAAATTTTTAATTTCAAAATTATTTTTATTTTTCAACATAATCTCCCTTAATCCCGTAACATACCAATTAATTAAAAATCAGAAGGCGGTCGTTTTTCTGTCAATTTTTTGGGCGAGTTTTGGGCGAGGGTAATTTGCTGGATCAAATTCATCATTATTTGAAAAATAATGATGCATTTGTGCAAATGTAAACGAAATAGCCGATTCACGCCGTTGGAACTTTTTTCGGCTGAAAGAAAATAGGCACAAGATTGTCTAGCGTCTATATTCGGTTGTATTTATATGTGAAAACAAAATTCAAAATCAATTTTGGTGCAATAAACAAAAGACGTGTCACAGACGTTTTTGTATGTTAAGGGGTTAAGACTAATATATTTATTCCATCGATGTACTAGCGCCATTATCCTCAGTAAGATCTGCAAAACACCCCTCTACAGCTGCAATCACCTATTTATTTGAAGAAAAACGTTGACCAGCGAGGAAGAGTTTTAGTTTTAGGAAGAGAAGTCAGAGGAAGCGAAATCTGGGGAATACGGTGGATGTTCCAACAATTCATGGTGCAGATCCCTTAATTTTCCCATTGCCAAAACACTTTTGAGGGCAGGTGCAATGTCCTGATGAAAGATGATTTTTTTCTTCTGCAAACCGGATAGAGGATCGGAATAATATTCCCCGATTATTGTTTTTACCCTTTTCAAGATAATTGATAAAAAAAATCCCTTTAGCATCCCAAAACACCGATGCCACATCTTTGGCACCCACATCTTTGGTGCTGAACAACCGGCGTCTGTCCACTGTTTTGACTGCTGTTTGGATTCTGGTGTGTAATGGTGAATCCAAGTTTCATCTATAGTATTACATCGACGCACAAAATCAGTTTTATTTTTGTTATAACTCTCCAAGCAATGTTCTGAGATTTTCATGCGAGTGCGTTTTTGATCTGCTGTCAGCAAACGCGGCACCCATCTTGCGCAAAGCTTTTTCATTTGCAATTCTTCATGAAAAATTTATCATACACGATCTTTTAAAATGCCTATAGTCTCAGAAATTTCACGCACTTTGACTTGCCGGTCATCCAATACCATATTGTGCACTCGATCAATGATTTCTGGTGTTGTTACACTTTTTGGACGTCCTTCACGTGGATCATCTTCAAGGCTGGTACGGACATATTTAAACTCGGCACCCCATTTCTTAATCGTCGATAACGAAGGAGAAGAGTGCCCATAAACGTTTATGAACTTCAAATAAATTTCTTTTGGCGTTAAACTTTCTTTTACAAAGAATTTTATAACCGCACGATACTCAATTTTATCCATTTCAAGGGATACAGACAACACTTTGGCTCCAGAGAGCTATACAAAACAAACTGCTTAATAGAATGACTTGCAATTTCACACGGATGCTTATAACAGATGTACCAACTTAAAAAAATCCTGCCGATAGTATTGCATCTATGGTCGAGACCGATAACTTTTCAGACCACCCTCGTATAAGGCATTAGAGAAGAACAGAGATCTGCAAGTTGTCCAAATATGTCACACAAACTACGGAACAAAAGAACATGCAGGTAGCTTATTACTGTATGTCTATACACGTTCGGTAGAGTACCAAAGACAAATGGATACAGTTTATTGTCTTGGTCAATGTGCAGGAACTTCACATTGTAGGCATTAGTGAGATCTAGCCATCAGAATCAGACATATTACTGGCATCGAGTGTAAAGAGTACAGCATTATAGGAAAGATAGATAGGATAGAAAAGGAGGGGCTATGCTGATAATGAGATCAGATGACTTCAATCTAGTCAGTCTTGAGACCTATGATTGTAATACTAGTAATAATTTTAATGTGTTATACAACATTGCGCTCACTGCTACCTCTTCACTAGGTGAAGAAACTTGTGCATATGAGGAGGAGCAGGTACTAGATCTTCAGCGCAATCTGGATAAGAATTCGGGAATAGGGACTGATTGGATATCCGCACGGATGCTAAAAGAGTGTTCAGCTGAACTGGCTATTCGTTTAATCGGACTATATACCATGCCATTTGTTGTGAAGTGGTATCTAACAAGATCAAATAAATAGTGGGAGATTGTTAGAGACCTGGTGTATCGGTTGCTAGTGACGAAGAAATGCATCATCAATAAATCCGTGCGAACAGTGTAATTATAATGAAGGACTTTATGGTGAGAACAAAACTAAATATATTGAGCTGTTGTGAGACAACTTCCTCAAGCAGCATGTGACAGAAGGAATTCGTGATCAACAAGTGCTAGATCTGAGTATATTGTCAGAGGGTGTTTCATTTAGAGACATACCTATTCTGCCTCTGAATGGTGACAGTGATCATGCGGTACTCACTTGAGAAGTAGCTAAGTTTATGTCTCTAGAATATGTCCCGAGAGTTCGAAGAATAAATAGGGTAGGAGCCAAATGGATGTGTAATCTTATCAATCAAGAGATTTTTAAGAAATGGAGAAATGGATGATGTGTGCATAAGAATGATGTTTGCTATGAAAGTTATAAGCAGCAGGCCAGAAGAATCACAAATGCTGTACAGAAAGATGTCTGAATATGAAAAAAAAAAACTTCTCCAGAGTATTCTATTCTATGCTGCAAGTAAAAGAAAGGATGAATTTGAAAGAATAACTGTACTGAATGCAGATGGTGTGAGGATGACAATTGGTTGTTCTAATATTGAGGGTCCATTTTTTTAAAAGTTTTCAACCTAGGTTATACAACATTGCACTCTCTGCTACCTCTTCACTAGGTGAAGAAACTTGTGTATATGACGAGGAGGTACTAGATCTGCAGCGCAATCTGGATAAGAATTCGGGAATAGGGAGTGATTGGATATCCGCACAGGCGCTGAAAGAGTGTTCAGCTGAATTGGCTATTCGTTTAATCAGACTACATAACTTGAGTCTCAAAACATGGTAGATTCTGCAGGACAAGAAAGAATGTCTGGTAATCCCATTGGGGGGGAGGAAGAATGATGTATCCAACTATCAACCAACCAGTATCTCAGGAGTGGTGGTGAAGATTTTGGAAAAGTTCGTTAGTGCTCGCATTCAGAAACGAGTAGACGGAAAATCTCTGCATTGCAATGAACACCATGGGTTTACTAAGGGGGAAGGTCATATTTTAGCAACTTGCTCACATTCTATAATAATGTTACCTTTACGTTAGGTAAGGTAAATGGATATACTATAATACTTTTGGGTTTTGTTAATGCATTTTACAGAATACAGAATCTAAGATTGTTGCATAAATTGGAAAATATGGATTTGGATTATAAAATATTAGCGTGGATGAGAGGATGGCTGACTGGCAGATATCCAAAACTGGAACACAGGGTATGTGATTCTGCATGATTCAAGGTGAAGAAACTTGAATTTTGAAGAAAACTTGAATATCGGGTGTGACTCAAGAATCAGTCCTTGGTCCACTGTTAAATGTTAATAACACTATGTTAATGACATTGGGAAGAATCTGACAGACGACATACATACACTATTTGCTGAAAATGATGCAAAGATAGGTAGGTAATCAGGTATGCGCCTCATTTGCAGTACTTGCAGAATGATTTGAATAAACTGGAATTGTGGGCATGGGAAAATGGATGTCAGTTCAATGTCAGTAAATGTAAAGTAATGCACTTTGCTATGATTAGATATCCAATGTCGTATTATATTGATGGGATTATTATTATTATTATTATTATTATTATTATTATTATTATTATTATTATTATTATTATTATTATTATTATTACACCTCCAGGGAGTCCAAAGACTAATCGAGGAAGGGCACCTACTCCACAACTCTCCATCTCCACCGCTCAATCCACCAACTACATTCATCATCTACACTAACGCCATCTACTACCTACCACCACCACTAGTAGTTCGAATCCACGGCCAATTCGAACCTGCAGCCTTTTGGCTGGAAAGCGGATATGCTAACCACTTGGATATGCTAACCTATATACGAGTGATTCTGATCAGATTGTGGATCAGTGAAAGGTACCTATCAGGATAGATCCCTATCCTGATAGGTACCTTTCACTGATATACTTTCACTATCCTGATAGTGAAAATGATTAGGATAGGGATCTTGGAGTGTTAGTTGATACGAAATTGAAGTTCAAGGCCATAGCAACGATTGCAAATACAACTCAAAAGATAATTGCAATGCTGAAACGAACTTTAACATGTAAAGATGAGGATGTCATTTTGCCTCTTTGCAAAACCTCACTTGGGCTATTGTGCACAGGTCTAGTTTCCTGGATTCCATTGTGATTCTGATACAGTGGAGAGAGTGCAAAGCAGAGTATTAAAATGATATCAGGATTGTAGAATGCTGATTATGAAGACAGATCGAAAATTCGTAGACTTCAGACACTTGCAAACAGGAAAAAAGAGGAGTGAAATGATCAGAACTTCAAACTTCTGAAAGGGTCATGCAAGATTTAAGTTGATGAAATTTTTGATTTTATGGAGATTGGGGAAAGAACAAGAGGGCATCCTTGGAAGCCCTCTTGTTCTCTGATAGAGTGGCATGTGATTTGAATGGATTGCCATTAGACGTGTGCAAACAGTGAAATAATTCAGGAACAAGTATGATAGCTGGGGCGTATATATATGGCCTCTCTCTCGCTCTATGAGTTCCTGACTTCCTGGAGATCTATCTTAATAATAATAATAATAATAATAATAATAATAATAATAATAATAATAATAATAATAATAATAATAATAATAATAATAATAGTGAGTTTCCTTGAAAAATTCCTCTCTTGATATGCACTGTACCCATAATCAACATTGATCATTAACTTAATCTTAGAAGTGGGCATGACAGTTCTTAGGATTTTTTTTATTTTTTATCAAAAAAAATCAGCTAACGCCTTTTTATTCCCGTATATAGGGAGTAGGCGAGGCCATTTTAGCCCTATCTAACTTTTGGAGACTGAGTGGGCAGTTCAATCTCCAGTGGTACCCAATCAGAGATAGCTGGATCAAGGCTATCACTAATTAAGTGGCACACAGTGAAGAGAGGAGACTCAACAAGTGCCGCCATCTCGTGGTCCCTAACCCTAACACTCATATTTAATGTCTGAAATAATGTGGGTTCTACGGTCGATTTTCTTGAGTTTACGGGACGAAAAACCCGAGTTTCAGGGAGGAAAAAACCGCTTGCCAGTGCCAGAGATCGAGTAGCTCGGGAACCGGGCGAAAAAAGGCTTAATAAAATTTCTTCTAGTTGCTGACTAGATTGAAACCAATAAGTCTTCCTTCGTGCTGTCAAGCGCTGTGGTGTGCAAACGCCACATCCACTGAACTACACTGGCTTTACTCCAAAAATTTCTAAACATTTTATAATCCAGCTATGTGACGAAAAGTGGAATACTTTCTTGAAGTCAATCCATGCCATACATAATTGGGCTTTTAGTCTTTACGAATTTTTCAAAATCATTTGGTCAGTTAGCAACTGATCTTTAGTTCCTCTGGATTTTTTGCAACCCCTTTTGTTCAATAGGTAGAGGTTGGTGTCGTAATAAGTATTGACTAATCGCAGTTGCTAGAAGCTCAGTGAATAACTTAAATGTTGTTACTCACTGACAAGTTATTGTACGGTAATTACTTGGAACAGCGCCTTTTTCTTTGTTTTCAAAATCGGAATTGTCATTCTTGTTGTCATCCACTCTTCAATTGAGCCTGTTTGGAAAAAGGTATTTAAATTGATGAGCCAATCGAGCATGAGTACTGGGAATGTATTTAAGCTAAAATCCATGCAGTTCGTCTTTGTCTGGTACAAAGTCTAACTTGTTTTTGGATCATTTCTGTGGTTATGACAAGATCTTCCCCCCGAGCGTTGCTCAGTTGTTTTCCAACATATTTAATCCAATTAGCATTATTATGCTGTTTTGGATTATCTCAAAGCTGCTTCTAGAACTTAAGATTTTTTTTTTCTCCTTTTGGTCTTCAATTCAGTGTTCGGATTTCCTATCAAATTTTTCAAATGAAACCTATCGTATCCACTATGCCTGATACCTCTCTCATGCTATCTTCACTGCGATCTCTGCTAGGGAATATAATGTTGCCCACAAAATTCAGACTCTTCTTTAGGTTAGAATGAATTGCCATGCTGCCAGGTTCAAATACATTGCATATGAGACATGGTTCAGTTACGAGAACAACGAAAATATTATGAAAAATATTTCGGCAATAGAAAACATACATTAAAGAAAAACAGCGTCACAAGTAACTGTTTTCCTTCAGCACCAAATGTACACTTTAAAATTATTCAAGATATGATGGGAATTATTAAGTAATGAATTGGGTGTCATAAAAGGGAAGTGGTCGTCCTTTAGTGGTCACAAAAGTAAGGGATCGCGGATAGGGAGAGTCTGAATTTTGTTTCCTGGTGATATTTCCATATCTCGGATTAAGATATCTATTTTTGTTGTTTGGCGAAGTATAGTTCTGAAGGACATGTACGTTTTGCATGGTGCAAAACGTACATGTCCTTTATTTTTTCTGAGGGAAGGGGTAGTCCTTTATTTTTTCTGAATGTTTCCTTTTAGGAGGAGAGGTGGCTTTAGTGGTTTTTTTTTTCTAGTGTATCCTCAATTATTAACAAGATAAATTACACCGTGAAACAAAAAACGACTTTCGATTTTGCCCTTTCAAACAGATAGCAGTAGGAACAAAAATCAGCCATGAACACTATTTTTTTCTTCCACTTTACTGAGAAAGAAATTTTTTAAAAAATAATAATATTTTATTTAAATATAAATAGTCGATCCACATAATGATTAGAAATATGTATTTAGTATTCATGAGTTTCTGAATTTTTTTAAAATCAAAATTAACTTAATATTTAAAAAAGTAATAATAATAAGATTATTAAAATACATAACAGAATACGCACGTAAATTAGAAATGTTTTTACTTCACAACCCAATAGAAAATTCATTTAAAGATTCTTAGAAAATTTAGTTATTATGTATGAAACGCACTCTACTTTTTGTGAGTGCATTGCAAATATTATTGCTGATTTACATAACAGCCGATTTTGTCGTTATTTCGAGAGTAATTTTAATATTTATTTTACGATAATTCACAAAATTAATGAATTATCTCCTTTTTTGATATTATCGATGATTCATTAAACATACAGCAGTCAGCGAAATTAGTATTACTTATCTCTGAATTACTGTTATTTTTTAACAAAATTATTTACATTTAATTTATAAATAAATGTCACACAAGATGTTTATTGTATGTATAAATATTTTAGCAATCCATAAATTATAAATTATATTCTATTCTAAAAAATAAAAAATAATTAAAAAAGCATTATTATTATTATTATTATTATTATTATTGTTGTTGTTGTTGTTGCTATTATTATTATTATTATTATTATTATTATTATTATTATTATTATTATTATTATTATTATTATTATTATCATCTGCTGAAAAACCATAGTAATTAAAAAACATGAGTAGTGAGATTTTTCAATATAAGGTAAGTTAAATACAGCTGTTGCACGTGTTTTTGTTTGTTTGTTCGTTCGGGAAATTCTCATGACACTGGTACATGCGCAGTTTAGAAGTATAATCACAATCAAAAACACCATGAAATATTGTTTACCACGCTTTCCTGAGGACTTTCCATACTGAAATATGTAGGCAATGCTATATTGCTGACAAGAACAAACACGAAAAGTATGTTCAAGCAAATGCCCAATAACGGAGAGAGAGTACGTCATGAAAAGCAATATAAATAGTTACTTTATACACATCATCAAGGGATGTATGAAAATATTCAGTTCGTTATGGAAAGGGATGAATGTTCTAGTTGTCCCAGGTTAGTTCCATTGCTTCTTGGTGGGGTCCATCCTGTTTCCTATGGAAGGGATTGTGTTTGTTGGTGGGAAAGATTTCTTATTTCAAAAGATGTATTTATGTGTTGAGGTAGAAAAGTTTTGGCAGTTTTTTCCTTTTTTGAGCATTGTGTCTCTTCGCCTTATGTGAAGGAAGCGTGGGAACGGGAGCGCGCCAAGGGCCGGGTGCAAATTTATCGGCCGTCCCTTAAAAAAATAAATAAAAGAAATTGCATGTAGCATTTACTACAATAAGTAAAATATCAATGTTGCCACCCGGGTGCTGTGCACCCTTAGCACCCTCGGGTTGGCGCGGCTCTGCGTGGGAAATGTCTATGGTGGATGTGTGCTTGTTTTGTTGTGTATTTATTGATATTTTGGTTACTTTCTTTCTGTGCCAGATTGTGAGAAAGAGCACTATTGAAGTTGATTCTGTGTTTTATCACAACAGAAAATGGAGAATATTCAACACTACAACAAGAAAATCATTAAACCCACCTCTCCTGAAAAACGAGACACTCAAAAACAACAACAAAATAAATCACATCAAGTAGCACAAAAACTGAACTGAAGACAATAACTTGGAGAAGGCATATTTATCTTAGAAGCGTCAGTACAATATGTAAAACACATTGTTAATATCATTATTTATGTAATTTAAATAAGATATTTTCTTAGCATTCTGTACTGAATATATGTATATAATTTATTATTATTATTATTATTATTATTATTATTATTATTATTATTATTATTATTATTATTATTATTATTGGACACCTCTAGGGAGTCCAAAGACTCATTGAGGGAGAGTGTGCCAACAACATCGAACGATTGGTATTTATCTGAGATATTATCATATTATTATTATTCATTATTCAAAAATATCTTGCAATCTTCATTGTTAATATTAGAACAACACATGTTTTAAATATAGATGCTAAAAAGTATTATCATCAAAATTTTAATTCAAATACAATGTAGAAAAAAAATTATATATGCAGCACTACGTGCTGAATTTTGTAAAAATTACAAGTTGAAATGTCACTAAAGATGATTATTGTAATTGTGTAAACATTTTAGAAATCAACATACTTACTCTAAAATATTTCATTATTATAAAAAAATCTTTTTTATCTATTGTAAATATAGCATTATAAATACATTAGTGAAATTGCAAAAAAATGGAGCATTCTTATTATAATTTATATATGTTTATATATTTGTACTTAATCTGAATTATATATTTGTAAGTACTCTATATATGTATATATGAATGACAATAAACTTATTCTATTCTAAAAATATTATTATTATTATTATTATTATTATTATTATTATTATTATTATTATTATTATTATTATTATTCTAGCTTCGAAGTAGATGAGATTAGTTCGCCTCAGCACGACTTAACAAACGAATTCTCATAATCACCAATATCATAGTTGTTATTAATACTGCTATTATTTCGCTAACACGCTGAACTCTTTGAACAGATTGAAATTTGTTAAACCATATAATTGTAAATCGTCTGAATTATAAGAACAATCTCCCTGTGAAATGCATATTTATTAAACAAAATTGAACAAATTCAGAATTGTACACTTAATCACTGTAGAGACGAAATAATTTAATTATATCTCAGTTGTATATAAAACAATGTATGCAATATATATATATATATATATATATACAGGGTGTTCGGGATAAATTTGACAGTTTCGTAAGGAAAAAGAAAATCTTCTTTGTATCTATTAAATTTAATGAATTGACAAAAAAACATTACAGGCAGAGTTAATTACAATACTATCAACAAGATTTACTCAAAATAACCACCATTAGCATCGATCACAGCTTCAATTCTGCTTCGGAACCTCGAACAAGCTGATGCTACAGTCTCCCTGGGAAGGGCCGCAAAAACTGTTTTAATTTTATCCATTAACTGGGCTTTTGTATTACTGGAAGTGCGATTGGTGTCTTTTTCAACTGCGCCGCATACAAAATAATCCATGGGGTTAAGGTCTGGGGAGTTTGGAGGCCAAACATTTGGACTGGTGAAGTCGTAGAAATTTTCAGACAACCATTTTTGACTTTTCCCAGAGGTGTGGCAAGGGGCCGAATCCTGCTGCCATACATACGGCCTACCATTGGCTACCCTTGTTATCCAGGGCTTGACTACAGTTAGCAACTCCACGAACAAAGCCCGAATTCCAATGCCAGGGTTCTTCAACACCTGTTCCTGCAGATTTGCGAGGAATTCTGCTGTACGAACGCAATCAGATCGTCTGCTAGGGATCTTTCTTCTTGCTACATCCTCGTAGTCACCATTGCAAGTCTCTAGTTCATGCCTGATTGTTTTTACTGTGTTCAGGGAGCATTGGGCAGCAGTCGTAATATCCTTATTTTGATGGCGGGCACGAATCATCATGATACAAGTTATTCTCTTCCGTGATTCAGGTGGGTTCCAGCTATCCATCCTTTCTGACATCTTGTATATGAATGAAGAAGGGTCCAAACTTTTAAATGAAGAGAAGTGTGTGTTAATACATGTAACTTACGGAAAAATATAATTAATTATAAATATGTCAAATTTATCCCGAACACCCTGTATATATATATATAAGAGAGTCCTTCAGGTTGGGGGGTTAAGCATGAGGCCGACAACCTTATCTTGTGAAAATCTTACTTGTTAGGAACCAAGCACCAAATAAGCCTCAATATCGGACTGTACAAGATGGAACTCGACCTGTTGCTTGGAATAAAGGATTACGATTTGGAACGTGGAATGTCAGAAGCTTACATA
Organism: Typopeltis vanoorti; assembly: GCF_054136105.1. Taxonomy (NCBI): domain Eukaryota; kingdom Metazoa; phylum Arthropoda; class Arachnida; order Uropygi; family Thelyphonidae; genus Typopeltis; species Typopeltis vanoorti. The sequence goes on along the minus strand of NC_143567.1, from coordinate 73,025,540 downwards.
GAGCAGGTGCACTGCAAACTTTGAGTGATGAACTTAAAAAATGTAAAACGGATGCAGTGGCAATTCAGGAAACTAGATGGATTGATAGTGATGAACACAAATTAGGAGATTATTTGTTATTATATGGTGGAAATAGCACAGGAAGACATGAACTAGGAACAGGATTTATGATACAGAAAAGGTTACGGAATTCACTCATAAGTTTTGAGGCCATCAACGAAAGACTCAGTAAAATAAGACTGCTAACAAAAAAAAGTTCAAAATAACCTTAATTAATGCACATGCATCCACAGAGAACTGATCAGGATACCAAGGATGAATTCTATGATACTCTGGAAGGAATAATTGATGAAATACCAAATAATGACATAATTATACTTTCAGGAGACCTTAATGCAAAAATAGGCTATATGAAATCTCAAACGATAATGGGATGAGGTTAATAAATATAGCAATATCCAAGAATCTGATAATAAGTAGCACAACATTTACGAAGAAAAACATCCATAAGCAAACATGGACATTACTGATGGATTAACCCACAATCAAATTGATCATGTTTTAATAGAAAAAAAGATTTCGAAGCAGTTATCAAACTGTTAGAAGTTATAGAGGTGCTGATTGTGATTCAGATCGTTATTTGGTAGGATCAGTAATGAAAGTAAAACTTAACCAAAATTATTTCAATAAAAATAGAAAACCATCCTAAACTCAATATTGATAATCTGAAAAACAATAACATAAGATCAAACTACTCTAGTGAAATAAAAGCAGAGCTTAATAATATTGATACTCTATGGAATGAAATTAAGTGTTGTATAAACAGAACAGCTGAAAACGTTTTGGGATTCCAAAATATTTCACACCATAATAAATGGTTTAATAACAGATGCAAAGAAGCAATAGAAATGAAAAAAAAAAAAAAAGAAGAAGCTAAGCTTAAATGGTTTCAGAACCAACAGGACAACAATAACTATCAAAACTACAGATCTGCTAGCAGAGAAACAAACAAAATCATTAGGCAAGAAAAACGACGATATCTAAAAGAATTAATCGATAAAACTGATAAAGAGAATAAATATAAAAATGCAAGGAACGTTTTTCAAGGTATAAGTAAGGTAAAGATAGGCTATCAATCGTGAACTGCAATAATTAATGATAATAAAGGACAAATTATTGCAAATGACAAACAGATGGCTGAAAGGTGGAGGGAACATCTCAAACAGCTGCTAAACTGCCAAAATCCCAAAGCAACATTCGTAGCCAGAATTTATTCTACTTGTGAACCAGAAGTCGAAGAGCCATCATTTAGTGAAGTAGAAACAAGCATGAAGACTCTTAAAAATAATAAAGCTGCAGGATTTGATAAAATTACATCTGAACGAATTAAATATGGAGAAAAAGAATCAACTAACAAACTGCTCACACTGATTAAACTCATATGGAAAAATGAAAAATTGTCAGAAGACTGGAAATAATCAATAATAATCCCCATCCACAAAATGGTGATAACAGGAAATGTGAAAAATACAGGGGCATCTCACTTTTAAATGCTAGTTACAAAATCCTGTCTGATATTATCTAAAAAAGAATTTTCCCATATGCAGAGGAGATTCTCGGATAATATCGGGCAGGATTCAGAAGAAATCGATCAACCATTGATCACCTTTTTTCTTTGAGACAAATTCTAGAGAAAAATTGGGAATACAATAAAGAAAGTCATAATCTCTTCATTGACTTCCAAAAAGCATACGTTAGCATACATCGAGAAAGTCTATGGAATAGCTTAAAAGGAATTTGGAATACCAAAAAAATTAATCAGATTGATCAAAATGTGTGTACAGGAAAATCAATGTAGAGTCCTCGCTAACAACATATTGTCAGAGCGATTCAACATCTCCACAGGCCTAAAACAAGGAGATGCGATACCACCTATACCAGTGTTTCTCAACCTGTGGTCCGCGATGATGGGACAGACTTAAATTAATTAAATAAATATATATTTTTAATTATCCAAACAAAAAAATTAAAATTGAATAAGTAAGTAAAAAGTATTGAAATCAAATGGAGACTTAATATAAATAGCGTCAGAATGTTCAAAGGCGGATGCAATAAAACTATATTGTTGTTCACTTCACCCCTCGTTTATTATTCGTCATTTTTCCGCTACTCTGCTGCTACAAATTTAGCAGCAGTATGAAGAATAATAAAGGAGGGATGAAGTGAACAACAATATCGTTTTATTGCTTCCGTCTTTCCTTGCTGTTTTGTCAGATTTGAAGTGAACATGTGTTATCCACATTTCAACCAATTGCTTGTTCATTGATTTTTTATTATTGAAGGTTTCCTTCCTTCGACCAAGGCTCAGTATATATTCAGAAGTGCTAAGTGATACTTGGACTGAGTTAAACCCCAGTATTTATATATTTTTCGGAAACTTTTTGAATAATGGAAAAGTGGCTTAGAACGAGGACTTGAAAAGAAGAGCAAATGAAACAAGTCATGCTAACCCTAATTGTGATACACGTGTTGTAACGGCAAGTAAATCTGATACTATTAAAGTAGAAGAAACAAGTAGATTAAAATTAAAAATACAGTAGGAAATATAACAGTTCATATTTGGAATTCGGGTTTACTTGATGTGGAGATGAAAGTGATCAGGAACCTCGATGTGTTTTGAGTTATGAAGTGTTGTCAGAAGATTGCATGAAACCTGCGAAACTCTGACATTTAGAAACTAAACATTGTGATGTGAAAAATAAGCCAATTGAATTTTTTCGGCGATGCTTAGGGGCATTAATTCATGGGAAAGATATAGTTTCGGCCATGGGTTCCCTTAATAGCAAGGCACTGGAAGCAGCTCTTAATCCTATCTCTTAAGTTTGCGCATAGCGAAAACAGGGAAACCTCATTCTATCGACGAAAATGTGCTACTTTTAACTATAAAAGATGTGATAAAAACTGTGTTTGGCAACAAGTGACTAAAAGATGTTGATTTGATTCCTCTTTCAAATGAACTGTCGGTCGCAGAATTAATGATATGGCAGGTGACGTAGAATCTCAGTTAATCGAAAGATAAGAAGAGCCCTTATTATGCGTTACAAATAGATGAGACTACTGATATGCAGATGATGTGCAGTTAATATGCTACGTAAGATATGTCCATGATAACAACATTCATGATGATATTCTCTTTTGTAGAACAACTTTGCCATCCCGAACAACTGGACAAGAAATATTTCACACTCTCAATAATTACATAATACACAAAGGGATCCAGTGGGGGAAATGTCTAGGCTTCTGTTCGGATGGAGCTCGCGCCTTTACAGGCAGGCATAGTGGGGTTGTTTCTATGGTCAAGGAAGTAGCTCCGGATATGAATTGGGTACATTGTTTGCATACATAGGGAAGCGTTAGCCTCCAAAGGAATGCCACCAGAATTTAAAACTGTGCTATACAACACTGTAAAGCTAGTTAATTTTATTAAATCTCGACCATTAAATAACAGGTTATTTTCAGTACTCTGCGATGAAACGGGCAGTGAATATATACAACTTTTGCTTCATTCTGAAATTCGCTGGCTTTCCAGGAGCAAAGTACTAACAAGATTATTTCAATTAAGGCACGAAGTTTTATTATTTGTAAATAAACGTAATTCTGATTTTGCATCGCTCCTTGTTGACGAAGCATGGTTATCAACACTATCCTATCTTTCAGCATTTTTTTCGAAATTAAATGAACTAAATCTCTCCCTTCAGGGAAATTCTTTAACTGTTCTTGATGCCTACGACAAAATAAAGGCATTCGAGAAAAAACTGGTTTTATGGATTAATTATGTAGAAGACAGACAATTTGCACCTTTTCCAACATTGGAATCCTTTTTAGTGGAAAATGATCTTTTTGTTGATTCTGAGTTTCTGGAATGGGTTTGTGACCACCTCAACCATCCGAAACGGAATTTCGAAACATGTTTTCCGAATAACTTTTATAAGAAATTTCTGGGGTGGGGGGATCGCGATCCATTTCAGGCTTGCGGTCACGAGAACGATCTTTCGTTATTGAAAAAAAGAATAGTTAATTTAATTGAGCTTTCAAGTGACAGTGGGCTTAAAATGCAATTTCATGATCTTGGATTGTCTCGATTTTGGATCTCGTCTTCGATGAGAAGTGAATTTCCCAAATTATCTGAAGAACCACTGAAAGAAGCTCAACTATCTCATTAAAACTAAGTAGCAACATAATTATATCATATTATTTAGTTGTTTAATAAAAATTAAAACTTTGTTCAATGATGATACACTTTTAATCGTTTACTTCCAATTTAATTAATTATGTTGCCATATCTTTCAAAACATGCTTTTAGATTTATTATGTTATAAATGGCACAGTTTTTCCGAAATGTTGGTAATTTCTACATAGGTTTTTAAAAAAAAAAACTGATAAAAAGTCAAAACGGCGTATAGGGAAATAAATTAAAAGTACTATGTTTATTTTTAAAGTAAAACTTTAATTCTAATTCTAAAATGTTATTTTTCTTGCTTTTCTGTTCGCGAAATCGTCGAGGTCGAAGTCTATTTCATCACTCAGACAGTATAGCAAGATTTCTTAAACGCCAAAAAAGTGCCGCCTGGGACGGATCCCCCCCCCCCCCCCCAGCTGCGCCTCTGTAAGTTAGTGGTCCGTAGAATTGTTTTAGACATTTTACTGGTCCTTGGGCTTAGAAAGTTTGAGAAACTCTGTCATGTCATATCATGTCATATCCGTCATGTCTGTCATGACATATCATGTCAGCAAACTATTCAGTTTGCTGACATGATATCGAAAAATTCAACACAGTTTAAATATCTCGGCTCTATAATAACTAAAGATAATAAGATCCAAACAGAAATGAAGATGAGAATCCAAGCAGGTAATAAATCATATTCTCACTTCAGCACCTCCTCTCATCTAAAAATCTGTCATGTGAATCGAAAATAAATACCTACGGAATGCTAATTAGACCAGTCGTATTATATGGTGCAGAGACATGGAATATAACAAAAGCTGATGAAGATCAATTATAACGCTTCGAAAACAAAATCTTAAGAAAAATATTTGGTCTAGTTAAAGATCCTGTGACAGATGAATGGAGAAGGCGAACGAAGAAAGAACACTGTGAACTTTATAAAAAGCCAGTAATAATAAATGAAATCAGAGCTAGTCGCATGAGATGGTTAGGTCACCTGGAAAGAATGGAGAATAACAGGCTAGTGAGAAGAACCTTTTTTACATCGCCCAAATGAAGATGTCCTAGATGAAGACCCTCAGAAGATGGATGGATAACATCGAAATGGACATGAAAGAGCTGAAGCTGCGAAACTGAAAGGAGTTGGCTAAGGACAGGAAAAAATGGAGAACTATGGTGCTTACAGCTAAGAATCTTAAGCGTTCGTGGAGCTTAAAAAGAAGAAGATTCATTTGCACGTTATGCATATTATAATGATATTAATTAGAATCTGTTCTTCAGTCACACGAAATACAATGTAGTACTATTGCTTAAATTTTACATGATGTGTATGTAATTTATCGGAGACATAATCAAGTGTTAACAAAAGAGAAAATATTGAAGTTTTCGATGAATTCGAATTCATGGATGCAAACTTCATTTAAATACTGTCATAGATGGCACGTTCCTTCAGCGTACCCATCGGGAATTTGATGATGAAAATGAATTTTTTTAGGGATGTAAATAAACATTTATTATTTTTAATATGCGTTTCATATAACAAACGCAGTTGCTTTGTGGGGGGGGGGGGGGTGGGGGGGGGGGGGGGTGGGGGGGGGGGGGGGTGGGGGGGGGGGGGGGTGGGGGGGGGGGGGGGTGGGGGGGGGGGGGGGTGGGGGGGGGGGGGGGTGGGGGGGGGGGGGGGTGGGGGGGGGGGGGGGTGGGGGGGGGGGGGGGTGGGGGGGGGGGGGGGTGGGGGGGGGGGGGGGTGGGGGGGGGGGGGGGTGGGGGGGGGGGGGGGTGGGGGGGGGGGGGGGTGGGGGGGGGGGGGGGTGGGGGGGGGGGGGGGTGGGGGGGGGGGGGGGTGGGGGGGGGGGGGGGTGGGGGGGGGGGGGGGTGGGGGGGGGGGGGGGTGGGGGGGGGGGGGGGTGGGGGGGGGGGGGGGTGGGGGGGGGGGGGGGTGGGGGGGGGGGGGGGTGGGGGGGGGGGGGGGTGGGGGGGGGGGGGGGTGGGGGGGGGGGGGGGTGGGGGGGGGGGGGGGTGGGGGGGGGGGGGGGTGGGGGGGGGGGGGGGTGGGGGATTTAATAGAAAAGAAATAGAAGACACGATACAACATAAATGAATTTTAAATAAGAAAATATTTTTGGAAATTCTCTAATTTTTTTCCATTTTTCTTTGGGGGGTGCTAAGGCCCCTTGGCCTCCCCCTCTGAGGTGCACCACTGCCTTCGGCTATGTATTTCAGACACCAGTGCTGCGTTAGGGACTAGCATCAAGGTTGTACACTGTGTTGCTCGTTCTTCCCTGGACGCAAATGGCAGCATCATTCTTCTAATTATTATAAATATTGCGCCTGAATGATGGAAATATCGAGGAAAGGGGGTTGAGAAAACGTATTATCATGGAGAGTATTTCAATTGAAGTACTTGAATATACCACAAGATGGCAGCATCTTACTACCAGATTCTTACAGTTTCATTGAAATTATTACTTTTTTATGTGTTGAAACAATTTAGTATAGAAACTAGAAAGAAGATATAAAAATTGAGTTTCGATTAGCTTAATACCACATTCCCTTTCTTAATATAATTTCCCCCCATTTAAAATGGTTCAGTATTTTGATACAGTGTTTCACATCAATTTATTATTATTATTATTATCAAGCCTAAAAGCAACGTTTTAGTATTGAACCTTATAAAGAAGTTTTTTTTAACAGTATATTTAAAATTGTCATAAATAAGATTTATTTTTGCTTTTATTTATGTGTTATGCCATTTATCATTGCTTCTCATAAAACATGTTCATTTCTTTGATAAGTGCACGTGCATTAAAAGACAGTAGCCGTTTGCAAGTCTCCGAAAAATAGTGTTTAACCACAATCTTTATTTTTGACTTCATGCAGATACGGTTTTTTTCTCCCCTTTATTTCCTTTATATGCACTTTATATTTATGTACTTTTTATTCCCCCCCTCCAAAACCTTCGTTGCCGATGAAGAGAAAAGATTCGATGCCGTTACTATGATTCGAAATATATATTATTTGTAGTAAGCATAAAATAGCGTAAATATCATCATCTTTTAGCGACCTAATTGCATGAGTGTATTTAAGGCACTTAATTGTTTTCATTGCCAATGACAAGTGGCAGTCTGTTTTTTTTTTTTTTTTTGCTATTGTCGCTGCTGTTTGCAACCTAATACTTCATTTCAGTTGAAGTGTTTTTTACCATAACATTGCACATAGTGATATACATTAAGTGGCCAAACTCTTAGACATCTCATGATGTTTTTAAAATTAAAAAAAAAAAAAAATCCACTTACGAAAGGTTTTAAATCTATAGGGAATATTAGCACACGGAGTTTCGAAAAAAGCTGTATAAGCCAATGTTTTTTTTTTTTTTTTTTTTTTTTTTTTCAGTCCACTTCTAGTATCCAATTCGCATGGTGTTGGTTTCGCATCAGATGATCATTTTTCCTCACTCTCAATAATTAAGCTGGCCTCAAGATCTCACGGATTAGACATGATATGCTGGCCGTAATTCAAACTCAACCTTTCGACCGTAATTCAAACTCAACCATACGCTCAAGGGCACGCCAAGGGTATTTGCCGCCTGGGTGCCAACTTTTATCGGCCTCCCCTAATACTGCATTGTATAATCCAAATTAGATATTAGCTACATAAAATGCCGCCCTATCAATGTTGTCGCCCGGGTGCGGTGCACCCCGGGTTGTCGCGGCCTTGCATACGCTCTCCCATACAGAATCTACGTTCTCGTATGCTGTGTGTCATAACGAGAAAAGGTTGTGGATCGAATGAATTCGAAAGAGGTGATAGTGATATTGGTATGGGCGGATATGAATAACTTAAAAGCCGTTACGTATTAGGATAGCCGCATTTTAAAGTGATTGCGAAAAGTGGTTTGCTACTGAAAACAGACAGTCCGTTTGTGTCACTAATTAATACGAAAGGCAAATGAGGAACTTTAGATAACTTGGGAGGGGGGGGGATTCACATCGAGTAATGAATCCACAAAAGAAAAAACGAGGAAAGATAGGCAATGTAAGATGTAACTTGATTAATGGCGTGCTGCATATTTTTCTTGCGCATCCTGGGTCCTCTGATAGGAGAATTGTTACAGGAAGACGAAAGCGATTTTATTTTAATCGATCCTCCACGTCCCGCCAGCCTTCACTTAATCTCGGCCTGACTTGAGCAACTTTGGGGATGATATAACGAAATGTGCGCGATATGGATCCACCTCCAGGAATTTGAACCGCAAAAATTCATCACGAGTTTCCGAAAACAACATAATGGATGCAGTCCATATCGACGCCCACGTTTACTCGCTGTGCTTCAACCCTAAATGAGAATCTAGACTTATTTTAAATGACTTAAGAAAATCCTTAAGTCAGCTGGCAGGTGATAATGCAATATCAGAACAGATGTCATTCTTTCTTTCATTATTAATAACTTTTGTACTGCATTTCTATATCTTAATTTTGTCTCGCATTTGTTTCATTTTCCTGTTCCCTTGATAAGATAATAAAGAAGCACATTAAGTATCTGATTTCTATTAAATTACACACTATTAGGCTGTTCTAATATAATAGTTAAAGAAAGAGCCTAAAAGCCCTCGATTTCGAATGAAAAACTAGTAAATGAAATGTGCTGAAGCCATTTGCAATTTCAAGTCAAATATTTGAAACATAAAATGCTTCGAAATAAACCCGAGAGCTTAGAAAGACAAAAAAAAACGCGTGGAGTAAAGGCTCCATCGAGCAGCATTTTTTTTTTATTGGCTTGGTCTCTTTATTCATGCTTCACTGGCCTGACAGCTGTTTCGAACCATTGCCTCGCATCAGAGACCAGGCAGAAACCTAGAAGGTAAAGCCTTTTATTCAGTAAACTAGCGATTCCATGTCAGAACGCTGCATTTTGCATGAGTGAACTGTAGGTCGATGCATGAATTATAATAGTTGCAGACAGTCTAGTCAGACATATGGGCCTGTGCACAGAATTTGTATCTTTGAAATAGTACCAAAGCAGCTCAGATACCGAATGTTGTATTTCCATAATATCTCAAGTTTAAAAAAAAATATAAAATAAAATAAAAGCCATCAGCTAACACCTTTTATTCCCATATAGGGAATAAGAGAGGCCACTTTAGCGTTATGTAGCTTTTAGACACTGAGGAGAAAGTTCGATCTCCACCAGTGGCCAATCAGAGATAGATGGCCGAAGCAGGGCCGGCTCTACCGACGGTGGAAGACGTGAATTTACACGGGGCGACAAGTTTTTTTGGGACGGCAAAGTTGGCATAAACTTCTCTAAGGGAGAAGGGGCGGCAAAATATGCTACTATATGGGGCGGAAAAATTTATAGGGGCGACCCTTGGCCGAAGGCTATCACTAATTACACATGATATCCGGAGAAGAGAGGAGGCTGACAAGTGCCGTGGAGTCATCCCTAATCTTAACACTATGTTTACTTCCTGAAAATAGTGTGGGTTCTGCGGTCGACTTTTGTGTTCAGTCCTAAACCGATTGCTCTATCACGGTCCTTGGCCAAATCTCCCGACCCTGTCTTTGTAAGTTTTTTTTTTTACTGGTCATGTATTAAAAGAATTGATTTTCCAACTGAAGAGTAAGTTTCCAGATTGCATTAAAACTTTTTTAAATGTGTTTAAGACTGTATTCTTGTTTCCTTCCTTAATTCTGTATGTCCAATATATGGAAATCGCATCCGATTTCCATCTTCGCATAAACCTCCCCCTCTTCCTTATAATCATTCAGGAAATTTGGTGTTTCTTAAATAGGATTCTTAGCTCTACCTAAAGTCATGATGAAACACGATGCTAATTTAAAAGCTCATTTCAGAAATGTATTTGCATTTGTGTTTACGCTTTCTCTTTAACCGGAAAGATATGAAAACTAGATTTATCCTCTTAAATGCATTAATATATCATTGCATAAAAAAAAATCACTACGTACGTCTGTCGCGTCATTGGAACTCTCGACTCCAGAGACTGTAAGGTCTGTCTCGCAAATTGCGTAGTTTACTTTTAAAAAATCTTTGTAGTTAAATGTTAATACAGTTCCGAATCGGCCGATTTTGGACAGTAACATACCTGTTAGGATTTAGACTTAAAGATAGCCTTAGATTGAGCTTTCGCTGATGACTCAGGGTGGCTTCCCTTGGGTCTTCAAATCATTACAGCTGAAGGAAGTTCTCTTAGAAGAGGACTTTTTTAAAGTTCATTCCCAAATTAGAACTTGTAATATATAAGGTTTTTTTTTAAATGATTATTATTATTATTATTATTATTATTATTTAATGGAGAGAAGACATCCCCGTTATCTAGATTCTTGCCATTTTCATTGTCTGTTATGAAGAATATCTTTTAACTAGCCATCATGCCAACCCGTATTCACACGCCAGTAATTAGATGGATATGAAATATCTGTTGAATTAACCTTTGAACACTGCTGAAATAGCATGGATACGAAGCATAAATTGTTTCATCCACATGTTAGTTAGGATGGTTAAAGATCAGATGCATTGAGAAGGAAGGGGTGGTGTAACTTTTCCAGGTACTGGATAAATCATTTGAATTCTGGTAGACTGCTTATTTTTGATAAGAAAATGAATTATTCTTACCTAAAATTGGAATAAGAAAAAAAAAAGTCCCGAAGACAGGCGCAGTTTTCTCTCCATTTTCATTAAAAAGGGTAGAAAATTCAGTTAATTATCAGTGATAATTAAGTTTTTTGGCAGGAGATGCTGGCCTGTTTACATGCTTTCAATTCCAAATTAATAAATGCAAAACTTGAACTTTCGAGCCTCGAGTTTTCTTGACCAGATCAGTCCTTTAGTAGCCCAAAATATAATTCAGTTAAAACAAACATATGATCGTTACACTGGACACTTCTGACGAAAAGTCAGAAGTACCCTTGCATACTGGAGGCATATTTCTTTTTCGCTGAATAGTTTTAATGAAACATGGGCACTAGATGCTAAAGTAACTTTCACGGCTCATACATCTAACAAAAATTATGTAGAATTTATTCAATTACTCAAATATTTCGTCCAATGTCGACTTAACGTTGGATGAAATATATCCGTTTTTGAATAAATTCTATATAATTTTTGTTACTGGTATGAGCCGTGAAACTTACTTTAATATCTAGTGCACATGTTTCATTAAAACTATTGAGCGAAAAAGAAATATGCCTCCAGTATGCAAGGGTACTTCTGACTTTTCGTCAGACGTATCCAGTGTAACGATCACGTTTGTTTGAAGCAATAATTCCACTCTCACAAACAATGCGCCAGGTGGCGTATTGTTTGTGAGAGTGGAATTATCGCTTCAGAATGATAAATAACCGTTTCGTATTTTATTTGAGAATATTACGTTAACTTGTAGTTTTTGATTTAAACGGGTGTGTAATTGACTGAGAGCTAGTTAAATTCTAAGTAAGGTTCTGCTTTTTTTTTTATTATATTATTTATTATTTTGTTTTGTTTAAATATGATATTGTCGGCAAACATATTTGTCGGGGAATTTGAATTTGCGGGAGTTTATTCAGTTCAGTGTGTGTGAAATATATTCATCGAAAAAAATTAAAAGATGTGGAAGGAAATTGAAATTGGAGAGACAGACAGAGAGAGAGGGAGAGAGAGTGAGAAACTCGGGTTTTTTCGTCCCTCAGAACAGGCAACGGCCAGTAGAACACACGCAATTTACAGACAAGAATACTTAGAGGCATGGGGGGGGGGGGGGGGTAAACACCTTATCCTAGTATTACGGTTGGGACGTCCAAGGATGCCTCGAAGGCTGTGGACGCTTAAGTGCCCGTTAAAGCCACTGATGAATGAATATATTTATTCAGGGATAAAGACGTGATTTTTAGGCTATTGAATATAACAGTAGTGATTTCTATTTCATTACATTGCCAGAATTATTCTTTGGTAATTAGCTGATAAAAGTTAAATTTATGATATTCCTTAAAAAAAAAAAAAATTAAGTAACCAAGTAAGTTTTGTTTAAATATTTAGTTAAAAGTAAAACGTTCAATCGTATTAGATTTTATGTTGCGTGAATTTTACTAAACAGTATCACAAATAGGCTAGCCCAGACTGTCACCCGGGGCAACACTACTACAGAAGAACAATCTGCAAACAAACCAAAACAAATATTTTCGTACTATCATTATACATTAATATCAGTAAACAATATTAAATAATCACCTTGTTGTTTAACTTTTTTCCCCCTATATTACTCTTCCCCACATCCCTCCTTTTTTTCTTTTTTTTTTAACTATGAACTTTCAATTTTTCCAACTCGCCTTAATAATACATACTTTTGCTTTATCTACCGATAAGACATCAGAGATAATAACGTACTAATATATTATTTGTTAAATAAGTTTAATTTGGTTAACTAATAAGATATTGGTTAAAAACCATTATTAGTTATTGGTTTTATTTCATGTTGATTTTAAAGATTATTTTAAAACTATACTGTTCTCTAACAAAAGTAATTAAAAAAATTACTTTTGATAGAAAAAAGAGTAAAAAATTTCAGTTGCTAGCATGAACAAGACAATCTGGATTTAACATTTGACACCAATAGTAAAAACGAGTAAACAAAAACATTTTTATGAAGTGTTTTCATTTACACTTCAAAGTACAAAATTCACATCAATTCAATGCAGTTTAGAGTTTGCTTGCATTCTAAAGTCTGTTTTGCTGTGAGATCCCTAGATATGGAAAAAAAATTCCTTTCACTACCATATTGAGAATGGCTAACTCATCTTGGGTTGAAAAGTTTTGAATGTTTGTCTTGTTTTACAAGAGTTAAAACCAGGTATATCATAGTGATAACCAGTGGCGGCTCGTGGCTTGAAATCGTGGGGGTGCTGCAACTTTCGAAATATACATACACATAAGTACAGTGTATACGTGTTTGAATAAAATATTAAAATTATGGTAAATATTAAAAAAAAAATAAACATGAAAAAATATTGTTTATTATAAAAAAAAACTATAACAAATGTTATGTCTTTAATTGTAATGTCCAAATATTTAAAGATACGGAGTAAATACGTAAGCATCAGTAATACGGCGCAAACTGCATATAAACAACAGTGGAACTGCGCGACGGACAGTGCCGCATTACGCTACTAGCTCGCATCTCACTATGACGTAAATATATGCTTGCGCGAGTAGCACTATGACACTGTGGTAAACATAGTGCTGCTAGCGTCCTTCTAAGTGCTACAAGATGGATTTTTATTATTTTTTATACAAAATAAGAGAACTGTATAGGATCATTGATGATAAAATTAAATATTACAAGGAAATATAAATAAATTAATAAATATATTTATATATCGAGAAAAATTGGAGTGCTGCAGTTCCGCAGTGCTTATGCACGACCCGCCCCTGGTGATAACTTCACAAAACTGCTTCATCACGTTCTTTAAAAAATAATATTTGTAAATAACATTGGTGTTTTTATTATTATATTTTTTAATAATATTGTTTATATATTATTATAAACAATATTATAATTATTTATTATTAATAATATAATAAAATTGATATTGTCGGGAATAGAATTAACGAATGAGATAATTCATTCACATGTGAAATGCGAGTTAGAAACGACTAAATTATAAAAATTAGAAATATACATTTAGGAATAATCAATCCTTCAAGCAAACATAACAAGCTGCCCCCCCCCCCTTGTTAAGGGTCATTGCGTATAACATGGATAAAATAAAAATTTACTGCACTTACATTCGTTAATGTTTTAATTGAGTTAATTTCGTTTACTTCATTATTTGTCAGTGCTGAAATTGCTGCGTACACTTCATTCATTCCTCAATTCCTTTCTCTTCGATTCCAGCAATCTTTACATTTATTAGGAACTTAAAAAAGGGGTGAATGACTTGAACAGTTATTATTCTGTCTCTTTTAAATTATGGAACTATTTAACGTCATCGTTTTTTTTTATTTTTATTTTAAGGGGTCTGCGGGATTCTTCAGCCGGTCTTTGGACTACAACTCCCTTGTAGGCGGGCGGTGACTTTAAGTCCAAGGCTAGTTAAATAACTTCCTCTCCCAGCAAAACTGGAATTGCCGTGAGAAAGGTATTTGAAAACTGAATAACCTGAGAATGTGTCTGAGGTCAACTTAGATTATCTTTTGTTAAGGTTTTTCCCCTTATCTGTAGTAACATCTTAAGTTTGCCTAACGTAATCATAAAATACGTTCATTCTCTTTTGCTAAGACTTTTTTTTTTTTTTTTGGATTGTTATAAAGTTGGTGTTTCATTTTTCATTATATGAGGATAATTCTTATTATATTATTGTATAACGTATTAAACATAAATGTATTGTGATTAATATTTAACACAACACACCGTACACTGGTATTAAACTATAGAAAACAAAATGATAAAATCAAATTTTAAAAAAAGTTTAAAAACATGTTCTGAGATTATTGATACCATCGCGGGCATATCCTTTGGGTCCGCCACTGGAATGAAAAGTAATAAATACAATATTATATTACTTTTTGTTTTTATTTTTTTTTTCAAAGAAAATAAGGAGTTTATCTAACTAAAACGGTCCTTACTGTCATGACAGTTTATTTAAAAAAATTGTATTTAAGAATTTTTTTTTTTCAGTATGATGGAAAATTATCAATGTATAATGTAAAGTATCTTGATTCTCTCTCTCTCTCTCTCTCTCTCTCTCTCTCTATATATATATATATATATATATATATATATATATATATATATATATATATATATACAGGGTGTTCGGGATAAATTTGACATATTTATAATTAATTATATTTTTCCGTAAGTTACATGTATTAACACACACTTCTCTTCATTTAAAAGTTTGGACCCTTCTTCATTCATATACAAGATGTCAGAAAGGATGGATAGCTGGAACCCACCTGAATCATGGAAGAGAATAACTTGTATCATGATGATTCGTGCCCGCCATCAAAATAAGGATATTACGACTGCTGCCCAATGCTCCCTGAATACAGTAAAAACAATCAGGCATGAACTAGAGACTTGCAATGGTGACTACGAGGATGTAGCAAGAAGAAAGATCCCTAGCAGACGATCTGATTGCGTTCGTACAGCAGAATTCCTCGCAAATCTGCAGGAACAGGTGTTGAAGAACCCTGGCATTGGAATTCGGGCTTTGTTCGTGGAGTTGCTAACTGTATTCAAGCCCTGGATAACAAGGGTAGCCAATGGTAGGCCGTATGTATGGCAGCAGGATTCGGCCCCTTGCCACACCTCTGGGAAAAGTCAAAAATGGTTGTCTGAAAATTTCTACGACTTCACCAGTCCAAATGTTTGGCCTCCAAACTCCCCAGACCTTAACCCCATGGATTATTTTGTATGGGGCGCAGTTGAAAAAGACACCAATCGCACTTCCAGTAATACAAAAGCCCAGTTAATGGATAAAATTAAAACAGTTTTTGCGGCCCTTCCCAGGGAGACTGTAGCATCAGCTTGTTCGAGGTTCCGAAGCAGAATTGAAGCTGTGATCGATGCTAATGGTGGTTATTTTGAGTAAATCTTGTTGATAGTATTGTAATTAACTCTGCCTGTAATGTTTTTTTGTCAATTCATTAAATTTAATAGATACAAAGAAGATTTTCTTTTTCCTTACGAAACTATCAAATTTATCCCGAACACCCTGTATATATATATATATATATAGAGAGAGAGAGAGAGAGAGAGAGAGAGAGAGAATCAAGATACTTTACAAGTGCGCTATGGAATATAATGCCAGGAAAAAAAGTGAAGTAAAAAAAAAAATCAAGTTGAATTTGTTTTTCTAAGCATATATTGTTGTATATCTGAATAAAATTAAAAAAAAAAAAAGAATTAAACAAGTAGTATAGAATAGTGCTTCTTTTTACTACTCTACTTTACATAAATTCTAGTGCAAGTTCGAATTTGAACGGCTGTTATCTGAGTAGAGGCAAGGGGTATACTATGATTTTCAAAACCGCTATGGAAACGAATTAAAAAAAAAAAAAAAAGAAAGAAAGAAAGAAAAAAAAATGAAGAAATAAACTCTTGTCCAGAAGAAAGTTGTGAAGTATCATATTTTTCCAACTTTTGAGAATATAATTCGATTAAAAAATGTATAAAAAATAAAAGGAGATTGTTGAGTGTCAGTGAGAATGAGAAATACCTTTCCCCCCCTCCCAGCGAAGTAATAAGAACTTAATATCAGTAGAATGAAGCCGACAGAATTTGGAGAGCAAAAATCTGGTACACTTCTTAACATTCTCTACTTTATTTATGTGTGCATATAAATCCAATGCTTTGCTATGATATGGTACTTTTAATTATTTTTTTATGTAATTTCCGTCCACAAAAGGCTGTTTATTTTATTTAGCGTATGATAATACAACGGCCGTGAGGCCCTTTTTACAGGGACGGCGCCATCTCAATCCCCCTAATTTTTTACGGGCTCGGGACCGACTTAGCTAACGAATCAGGCCTATGGCTGGGGCTTAGTTATTCCTGAATGTAATCCGTGTGTGTGTGTGTGTGTGTTCAGGGGCCGGTTTGCCTGTTTTGGTGGGACGAAAAACCCGAGTTTCCGGGTGCAAAAAAAAAACAAATAAACCCCACTTTGTATGAGACCGGGTAACTCACCTTTCGTCGAAAGAAACCAGATAAAGGTTCTTTACGTCACGGATGGGAATTGAACCCAGGTCTTTCTAACTAACTGGCTTTGTCTACACCTACTGAACTACAGAGGTTCATAGAAGGCTCTAAACATATAGCACATTAGTATGGTGACTGGGTATAAGTTTTTTTTTTAATTTGACTTATTTTTATTTATTTATTTTAAGTACTCAGGAAATCCTATTCAAACCAACCATGTAAAATTTTCAAACCGCTACAACTCTTCAATAAGACTTCAATTCTCGCCTATTGCCCCGAATTGCGAACTCAAATCCATACAGTCCCGGCCGTAACAAATGCGGGACTCTATTGGAATCATTTTTAATGCGGATTCCCAATTTAAGATAATTAAGTACTGTGAATATATGCTATTAAACAATATTAAAATTTAAATAATATATTTATTAATAATACGTTTGCAAAAAAAAAAAAAATGCATTCTCAGTATTGTTTTGTCAATGAATTTTGTCAAAGGCCTTTAACATAAACAATCATTCAGCATTACCGTTTTATTATTTATTTATTTTTTTATTTTATTTTATTTTATTTTTTTTTTACTGCAGTCAGTGATTAATGATTTTGTAGCCACACGTATATCATGACCTCTGTTTATAGTTGTGGTTCAAAGTTCCACTTGTTTGAGAGTCAGTTTATGAAATTTGTTTGAGTGTCGCTGTTGTCAGGCTTCACGTTTCCAGTGGTTTGGAAAGTGAGTTCGTGAAAAATACTTAGTTTCACAGACCATATATGGTTAACAAAATTGCCACTGAATATCTGTAAAGTACTGCACTTTCGCCCACACATTACTGTATCTTATCACTGGCAAGCAATCGAGACTTGTTGAAATAGAACAATGACTTACTATTAATTTAACTCTTGACCTTAAACTTCTCTCAGTCGGGCGACACGACAGGGAAACTATACTATGAGCAAATGCTTGAGTAAGATTCTATAAGAACACTGCCATCGATAGTTTAGCAAGTAATGAAAAAAAAAAAAAAATGTGGAAAAGTAAAATTTAGATAAAGAAGAGGTGATATTAGAAGTGCTTACAAATCACTATAATAATAATAATAATAATAATAAGGGAATATTTTATATTCTAAACAAAATGAATGTTCTTGACTTTTTTTTCTTCCCTATTTATATGTTATATGGAGAAGTCTGGGAGTATCGCAGAGGTATTGTAGCAGGAACTACATTCAAAATTACTGTATTTCTATCGTAAAATATTCAACTTTGTATTTTATTTATTCAATACGCGTCATTATACAATCTTAAAAATGAAAAAGTAATTCAATTAAAATAATTTCATTTTTGTATTCGTAATCATTAAAATTTTTAAGAATTTAAGAGTGTTTTTTTTTCTGGTGTGTGTGTGTGTGTGTGTGTGTGAGTGAGTGAGTGAGTGAAAAGTAAGAGAAGTAAAAATAACGACAATATTTTTGTAATAAATTGTCTCGCCTAAGACACAAAGAACTTTTGTAGGACTTTTCAAGTGATAGTGAGCCGGTCTTTTTTGCCAGTATAGCATTCCTGGGATGTCTATATTACGTGGATAAATTCCTCACTCCAGTATGGCATCACTTGCTGATGTGAGGAATTTATTACAATTAATATTGTAATATTGATTGTAATATGAATTGATAAAT
Organism: Typopeltis vanoorti; assembly: GCF_054136105.1. Taxonomy (NCBI): domain Eukaryota; kingdom Metazoa; phylum Arthropoda; class Arachnida; order Uropygi; family Thelyphonidae; genus Typopeltis; species Typopeltis vanoorti. Next base: position 73,006,945 of record NC_143567.1, on the reverse strand, counting down.
TCCTGATATTCCTGATTTTGGGTTCTTATCACTGATAAGAATCCAAAACAAAACAGTAAGAGTAATATTCACTTCCTATTTAGCATCGCACCCCACCGAAGACTTGTATATCATCCTGGACATCTTACCATTTCGTAAACTGTAAATAATATATATATACATAAACGTAAACTGTAACTTTATATATATATATATATATATATATATATATATATATATTATACAAAACCTGATGTATAAATTGTCCATAATTTAATTATGTATGTAATAATTTGTGATCAAATAATCATATATCTATAGACATGTAAATATCGTTATACTGTGATGTACTCTACTCTCATTTTATGTATTTTTTTCCCCAATAACCAGTGTAGCAATCTCCATTGGTTATACATATATATTTTACATTTATTTTAATAAAGATTACCTCGTAAATTTTTTACTAATGTTAACATGACATATTTCATATTGTACTGTATCATTCCATCTACTGTCCAACCACAGATGCGAGACCCTCGGCTGGCAATTTGCCAAGAAGAGTCAATTCGTGTTGAAGGGAAGAAAGGAATAAGGCGATGCACGAATTCGTTACCAACACGCGAAATCACGTGCTTTATACGTAAAATTTTCCAACTGTTCTACAAGCAAAATAGTTACCACTTTAAAAACTACAATCATCATACAAGAAAAGTTAATTTTCCGACGTGTAATAATAAACTCGTCCCACAATACAGACTGATTATCCTATTACCGGAATGGATTCTCCTTCTTCTGACATACGCAAGTGTCGAAGGGTCTCGCATCTGTGGTCGCACAGTAGTAACGTTAAAAAAATAAAAAATAATCAGCTAACTCCCTTTATTCCCTTATAGAGAATAAAAGTAGGCGAGTTTTAAGTAGGGAATAAGGAGTAGACGATGCCTTTTAATCCTGTCTAGCTTTTGGAGACTGAGTGGGCAGTTCAATTTCCATCAGTAGCCAATCAGAGCTAGCTGGCCCATGACTATATTATAAGCGGTAACCGATGAAGAGACAGGAAAACAATTGCTGTCATCTCTTAGTACCTAACCCTAACAGAATATGTGACTGTCTGAAATAATGTGGGTTCTACTGTCGATTTTATTGAGTTTACAGGGAGAAAAACCCGAGTTTCGAGGAGAAAAAACTTGCTTGTCCTTTTCAGAGATCGACTAACTCGGGAACCGGTCGAAGAAAGGCTTAGAAAAAGTTACTCCAGTCGGCGACTGAACTTGAGCTTAAGTCTATCTTTGGAAGCCTAGCGCAGAGGATGCAAGCGTCACTTCCACTGAGCTACACAGGCCTAGTAACGTTAATAAATTTTAATGCAAAAATGACCAGAATTAATCTTTCCATTTTATTTGAATATTGAATTATTTTATAGCTTACAGTTTATACAAGTAATGGCGAGTCATTAAAAAAAAAAGGAATATTTCAAAAAAAAAACTGTTCTTATTTTAATCGTAATACACATTATTTGAAAGTCCTTTAAGTCTGATGCATTCAGCAGATCTGTTTAGCCTTTTTTTTCTTTTATTAAAATTATAAATGATATAAATGATAAAATTATAAATTATATTTATTAAAATTATAAAAATTCTAAATAAAATTATAATTTTTATAATTTTATAAAAAATTACAAAAATTATAAATTATAATTAAAATTATAAAAGAAAAGCATTTAATGAAAAACCAATAAAAGGTTCTTTTATTGGTTTTTTCCTACTTCCCCGTGATATCTGTTTTCTATATAAAACAAACGTTTGCTTAATTTTTTACCGTTTTCTTAATTTTCATCTGATACCCGCATGTTTTACATAATCTGATTAGTTACTGCATCACATTTTATTTCCTGTTTTGGTTTCAGGTTGCAGGATTAATACGGATATTAACCACATGACATGCAGTAGTCGTTCCACTTTGCGGAGCTTTTTTTTTTTTTATATTTTATTTATTTATTTAAGCGAGCGATGACTCAGGAGCACAGGAAAGGAAATTTATTGTATTCATTCTTTTTCTCCCCTCAATTTCCAGACTTCCTTTCTGTTACTCATAGAGATTTAATATTCTCAAGGTCATACAACGGTGCAGAGGCATTCATCTGTTTACAATAGTTTGTCTTTCTGTAATAGCAGTCGATAACCTGCATAACACATGCTGCTTATAAATGTCAAGGGAGAAAGAGCTACACAGTTTTTTTGAGGAATTAATTAGTGGGACTTTATCCCACTAAAGCCATTAAATGAAATTTTAATGGCTTTAGTGGGAAAAAATGGCTGGGTCTTCAATACACTTTATACATTTTAGAGTACAGCTTATTCGACAGAATTACTATTGATAACAAAATGATATATATGTGGTAAACTTTCAGAATAGATACACGTCGAAGGAGCCGAATTATTCTTCTACTGCATTTAGTCCTTTATGGAACTCCATAAGAAGAAATCTTCCAAGGGGAGGTGGTCGAAACTTAAGATGCGACAAACCCGCCCTCCCATTCCGGAAGGAAGGTTTGGTTTAGATTATTTAGGATAACTGCAACTGAGACTATGAGGTTAGTAAATTATGTGTGTTAATTGCGTGCGTTCTTCTGGTTGGTTTGTCTGATTCTCGAGATGAAAAATCCGCGTTTACAGGACGAAAAAATTCTGTCATTCCATTCGGCATGAGACTAGCTTATTCAATTCACCTTCAGTTCAAAAATCCTGCAAGGGTTCACGTTCTACACAAGATTGGAATGCGAGTCCAAATCCAAACAAAGGAGACGCTATCATTGCCGAATGAGCTGCGGAGACGCTTGCTGTGCTTCTTTAAAGAAGAATGTCCCAATCACCGAACCTGAAGTCAGGACGCCACTTTTTCGATCTGGGATTGTCGCACTTTTGCTCCATTACAACGTACGGATTTTCATTTCCCCAAATTTGATTACTGTTTCGGTGTAATTGATGGTTTCTTCGAAGAATGCTATCTTTTGTGCACTGCATTACAGTAGATATAAACAGTTTGTAATAAGCTCGACAAATGAATTTACTAGGACCACATCAAAAAGCTTCTTTTATCGCTTCAAAGTCGATTCTTAGCCAATGTTTGGTTACAGTTACCTCTGTCAACACAACCAGATTGCTATAATTGTTTATGTCACCAATAAATCATTAAGGCAAACCCTTTCCATATTCCAATCTGAATTTGCTTAACACACTTACTGGAATCATGAAGTCAACATGAAACTGAAGTTTTTCTGCAGCATTTGAACAGCGCCATTTGACATTCAAAAATACGCATGCCCAATACAGTAAAGAGCTCAGCATCACTTGTTCTGATGACTTTGTAGAAAATTGCCAAAATTTCGTGAACCTGTGCATATGCAAGCGAAAAACCCTTTCATTTCACTAGCATTGGTTTACAAAATATATCATTGTTATTGATAGGAATTCTGCTGTTGTGTCCCTGTACATTTACAATAATATTTACAGTGCAAATTTCACGATACTCTGGCATCTGCTTCCACAATTTGATTTCGAATCGATTAGCATTTTATTTTGTACTTCATTTATTTATTTATTTTATGGGAATCCTACCTACGCAATGTTGAAAATCCTGTGTAGCAAAAGTGACGACTGTTTATCGAGCCAGTTAGACTTAATTTTGCTTAATGAATTCGGAAAGTCCTTCCGAATTCATTAAGCAGTACCTTCTTGGACGATTAAATTAATACAGAGATAGCCGACATTCATTTCTCTGTTTGTCTCAGTGCAATCACCTACTGGTCTCTTACAAGAGGTTCCAGAACTGCTAATTCTTCATATGCACATTTCTAAGCATGACTTATGTTCTTATCAAAAATGGTGTCGTTTCGTTTAATACGATAGAATGCACTCACAAAAATCGATGGTAAAACTCGGTACAATATATATAGTAACTCCCACGCTTTTGTTCTCACACAGGTTAACACGTTCATTGCCAATCACGCGATATCGCTCGATGCGAGTTCTCACCAAACGGCCGATCACACGTTATCGCGTGGACGTCGCTAACTAAATAAAAAAATAAAAAAAATTTGGCCACCACACGAAATTCCAATTTTCAGCTTGGCAATGAAAGTGTTAACGAACTAAATACTGGAATCATTCTACTTGGGCACTGTGTTTATCTGAACACAGTGCCCCAGTAGAATAATTCTGATTTTTACCTCTCCCTCTCCCGTAATAACTTTCATTGGACTATTTGAAACTTCGAGAATTTTTCTGGTTTTCGGGAGCACAACTATAAATCTCCGAGGAGCAGAAAAACTCTCAAGTATAGTTTAGCGATATGTTAATTATGCCGCTGTCCATATGACATTTAAAAAATACTAAAATAAACATATATGTTTATGAGATAGATCCTTGTAGAATCCCTATTTAATGTGAAATACATTCAAGGAGATATCTATCCTTCATGTTCATTAAATGGAGGCGCTAGGGAGAAATAGGAGTTAGGGATATTGCAAATAAAATATTATTTATAGAAGTAAAACTTGTGTACAGCAATCCCTCGATTAATGTGCCTAATGCGTTCTTTAAAACAAGCGCATTAATCGAATATATAGGAAAATGTATAATTCGTTCCTCAGATTTCTTTTTTGACCATTAATTTTAATTTTAACCCTTAATAAGGCTAGTGTTTAGCGGGATCCGTTTTTGGTTACAATCTTCGATCCATGTAAAAAAGTCTCTCCAATTCAATCATTATAATACTTTGATTTTCAATGCATGCGTGATGAACTTCAAGCAGTCTTACCTTTCTCTTTGTATTCAGTATTTGATTCACCAATTTTTGTGTTCTTGTCCTATCTTTGCTCTGGACTCGCCTTGTTCATTTTTCTTTATTATTTCAAGTTTTTCTTGCAATCAGATTACTTTTCGAATAATTTTCACACTACTGTTTTTTGCTCACTAATTCTTTTACTCATGATTAAAGATTAGGAAAATAATTTAAAATAAAAAAAAAGTACGGAAAACAATTGCACGAGATATGATCAGCAAAATGCAAGCAGACGACATAAATGTTGGCGGTAAATTTGGAACATAGCGTACATGGAAATAGTGTAGTATGCCATTAAAAAATAACTTTGTAAAATGTTTCAAATCGGTAACTAAATTATTTTCCTGGTGAGTGATTTTTTAAAATAGTTAGCCATAAAAAATGTATAGATCGAAAACTTTTAAAATCTGTAACATTTATTTTTAAAATGTATATAGGCGCACTAATCGAATTTGAGTATCGAAAAAAAAAAATGACGCACTAATCGGGGGCGCATTAATCGAGGGATTGCTGTACTTAATAAAACTTAATGCATCCAGAACAGCATGGAACTGGAATAAATAAGACGCAATTTACTACCACCATTTCGATATGTTTACCATGTAATTTTCAGGAATTAATTTTACTACAGACCCAGACATTGTGGAAACAAACATTGTTTGTCCTTCGAGTCTTATTTTCTTTTTTTATTTATTTGTAAATATCCTTCCGCAGTAATTTAAAGAGGTCGTTCGCCAGAATTTTTAGGAATTAATATAACTACAGAGACAGGCATAGTGGAAACAAATGTATTGTTTGTCCTTTGAGTCTTTTTTATTTTTAAAGATCCTTCCGTAGTAATTTAAAGAGGTCGCCACAGTTGCATGTTTTCATTTCAACGTGTGGCGTCAGACGACAGCTGTATTTATTAAGAAAGCGCATTTTGGATCGCTGATTCCCAGAAGTTTAATGCTGTTATAAGCATATGTATCTATTTTTTTTTTTTTTTTTTGCATTGCGCTGTGTACTTCATGCTTTCATTGGTGATAGGCGTAATTTTCTTATTTAGTCTAGAGTAGTTAAATGCCTTGTACTGATTCCTCTTCAGCCTCATTAATATTTATCGTGAGGGAGGGGGGGGGGCGAAGAGGAATTCCAGGCAAGCACACAGCTAATGGCGATTACTAACAAATAGCCGAGGTCACTATACTGCGTCCCATCTTGAACAAGTTAGTCATTTAAAGAAAGCTATGCATCTTTTTTTTAGCATTCTTTTTTACATTTAAATATAAATAATAATAATAACAATAATACTTTCCATAATAATAAATTTGTCATAAGATGTGGACAGTATTTGATATTGGCTAATCAACTGTCTTGCCGAAATGTTAAGTAAAAATATATGCCAAGTTAACTGTAAAGCGCCAAAGAAATTCGGCGTACAGTGAGTTGATTTGTATGGGCTAACAGTGTAGCCGCAACGACCTAGCGAATACAAGTACATTTATATGTTTAAAAATAGCTGTCACTAATGAATAATGACCAGGGCACATCCTCATCAAAAACGGATGAGAACACTGTATTTTTTCTCGATAACAGGAGGATGACTATTGGAAGAGACCCACAACAGACGTCTAGATTGCACAACTTTCATGGAAAGGAAGGTTGTGCAACTCGGGCTTCGATACAACTCACGGAGAATTTATGATTTTAACATAAACAAATTCCTGATACAACTTTCAATCACGTGATTTTTAATGAAATAATAACAACGGAGTTATTTTCTCAATAAAAATTACCACTTTAGAGCACAAATGAGGAGAACAAATAAAATTAAAGCTAAGGATTAAACTATTAAACATGAGCTAAGCTTCTAAGCTTCTATTAATTATATATATATATATAATAAAATTAGTATTTATATATATTTTTAATTTTTATTTGTTTTTATTTTTAAACCCCGTTACTCCCTAAACAGTAATACCGTCATTATGATACTTATTGTGATTATGAGAATCGATTCTGAATTGATAGATCTAACGTTCAGAATCATAATTGGGACTGAATCACTAATTATTAAGAGGAAATTATTATTACTAATACATAACAAATTTCAGAACTCATTTCGGAAGGTCAATCAACACACACTGAGTGTGTTTAGCTAGTTTTTAGAGAAGAAAAAAAGAAACAAATAGGTACATTTATAAATTTATTATGAGCAAGTAAGTATATACATTTATTAGCTATTAAGTTTTTCAACATGATAAAATCCGCATTAATTATTCTTTTATAATTTTATGTTGTTCTTAAAATGTAACAGTTTTGAGAGAAATCAAAAAAAAAAAAAAACCAGCAGACCGCTACTCGAAGAAACCAATCAATTTTTGCATCACTTGTAAAATTTTAATGCTGTAAAATTAATGTAAATTTAATGCTGTAAAAATGACGGTTTCAATTTACTGAGATTCTAGTTCTACCGCCATTAATTTGTCTCCCTTTCTAAATTTTAAAATTTACTGACATCGTTGACGGTAGCTGTATGACTGAATAATAAAGTTATACAATAAATACTAAAGTAATTACTCCCAAATTAACAATAAATAATAAATATATTTCTAAAAATAAATAAAACAAATTCTAATCAGACACTTTTCTTTATTCCCTGAAAGGAATTGGCAGAGCTCTTTTAGTCCTAACTTTTTGGAAATCGGTGGGCAGAGGGTCCTGTCCTAAACAGTCACCAACAGCGGAGCTCATGGTGATTTGATGATTTTTTTCATGGCATTGAGAGAGAGAGAGAGAGAGAGAGTAACAATACACAATATGAAAGTGGATTTTTTCAGGCTGGTTCACATGACTTGTGATTACTATCGGTCATACACATATACGCTGTATGTTTCGTATTAAGTATATTTTTCCTATTAAACAATTGATTGCAAATGTTATGTGCAATAATTCTATTCTATCTCAATGTAGTTTTTTTTTTTTTAAATAATTAATCTAATTTCTCGTTTCTTCATTTCCTGCTTGTTAAGAGACATGGCATACAGCAACAGAAATTTTCTCGCTACCTGACAAAAAAGAATCTTCCAGCTTGCATGCGTCTTAGCGTATGCCTCAAATGCATTGGCCAGATAAGTATTTGCTACATTCTTAGAGCAGCAAAGTGGAAATGTTATTAGTCTTGACTTATTGGGTACATTGTTGTGTAATTTGTATATAGAAGTCTGAATGGTGATATGCAGTTGTTTGCAGATGATGTAAAGTTAGGGAGAATTATCAGAAGTAGAGCGGATGACGGGGCTTTGCAAGATGATGAATACACTGGCTGAATGGGATGTCAATTCAATGTTGCGAAGTGTGAGGTTTTGAAATATGGGAAGCAGAGATGGGATTTAGAGTACACAATCGGTGGAAATATCTTGGAAGAGGTAGAGGAGATGAGCGTGATTGTAGGAGCTAAAATTTCGGCGACATGGTGCTAAAATTGTGAGGACAGCACTCACAACCCATAATGGGAATGATGAGGAGGGTACTGACTGGTCGAATTAAGGATGTTATGATTCCCTTGTATAAGGATTTGATCAAGTCACACACATGAATTACTGTGCGCAGATTTAGTCACCTGTTTTTTTAAAAGATGAGGAGATGTTGCAAAAGGTCCAGAGAGATTGACTAAGGTGGTTTGTAGTCTGAAATGTTGAGTATGAAGACAGATTGAGAAAATGCAATTTGCAGAAATTGGTGGATAGAAGGAAGAGAGGGGATATGATCGAGACATATAAGCTGTTAAGGGATTATTACCAGATTAATGTGGGGGATGTTTCGCATAAAATAAGAAGAGGTCATCCCTGGAAGCTGTATAAGGAGAGTGTGAGAAAGGAGGTGAGGAACAGGTTTTTTTGCATGGAGAGAGGTGAGTGATTGGAATGCATTGCCCGAGAATGTGGTGATCACGGAGACAGTCAACATATTTCAGGCGTGGTGTGATAAACTGTGTGTGTGTGTGTGTGTGTGTGTGAGAGAGAGAGAGAGAGAGAGAGAGAGAGAGACAGTGGGACCTACCGCGATGACTCTTTTAACTCCATGGTGGTTTAATAATAAGAGTTTTCCACAGGCTGGCCATCAGATAATGCACGGGATCAAATTCAGTGGTAACGCACCTGTTGGAGGCTTCCTGATCAGTTGGCGAATAATCCTGACTACCTTCTAGGTAGTGCATGAAGGGAGACCGGGTCAATGGTATGCAGGGGACACTGTCCGAAGCCACACTTGGACTGGAGTCTGGGCACTCTCTGTGAGTTATGTACACAAATCCGTCACCCGAGCTGCATGCCCTTACGCTTTGTTTCTTGAATCAATCATCCTACACATGAAAGTCAATCATAAAAATACTATCGTTTTAACTGGGGATATAAAAAAATCTCGGTTACATTCATGCCAAACCTGCAACCACAAGCAGAGATTTTAATTTTATTATTTTTTTTAGTTCAAAGATTCCATATTGGGAGGTGCACAGATTTCAAAAAAAAAAAAGTTTAGCAGAAAGATATATATGTGGACATGATATGGCAAGATAGAGAGAGAGATTATTAGGATACGACCTAACATTTTTTTCGTTCAGTGAAATTAAAAAGTGAACAGCACTTATTATATTTGATTTATGGAGTAAACTACCGTTTGCGATTAAAAAAAAAAACAAAAAAACTTGAATAATAAAATTCTTCGTTTCAACCTATACATTAAAGTCATCTTCAGAAATATATACATCAACAACATTTGCAGCATCTAGCAACATTACATACCATAGTATGTATCCAAGTGATTAGTGGTTGGCAATGTTTAAACAGCCTTGCAGTATTTGTCTAAATTATTTTACATTTAAATTTATTTTAAATTTTTATTAAATTATTTGCATTCATGTTTTTTAAGCTGTTGCATCTAAAACTACTTAACCCGTCTAACCTGACCTCTTATAGTAAAAGAATTAAATTAATTAAAATTAAATAAATAAATAAATAAAGGAGTGACAGCTGAGTTGGATACTACACAATGATTCTGCTGAATTTTACAAAGGCATTTCACAGAATACCAGATAGAACTTTGTTACGCAAATGAGAACAAATGGGGATGGAGACAGGTAGATAAGAAGAAGGCTGCTGGATAGATTTCAAAAAGTTGTATATGGAGGGACAGAGTCTAGGCGAAAGCGGGTGACTAGTGGTGTGCCGTAAAGTTCGGTGATAGAAACACTACTATTGGATTTGTCTATAAATGATATGGTAAATATCATGATATAGTAAATAATCTGAACGGAAATATTCAGTTCTTTTTGATGATGCAAAATTGGGTAGAGTATTAGTGGATCAAGGTTTAAAATAGATGGTTTAAAATAGGCTGTCAGTATGTGCAAAAGATAATGGATGTCAGTTTAATTTGGAGAAATGTAAACTTACGCATTTTGGGATAAATAGATTATAAACTGTGTACCATACTACATTGATGGAACTGCAGTACAAGAAACAGAGATGAAGCGAATGATTTAGAGGTGGTAGTAATCAAAGAGTTGAAGGATATATTGCTAAGGCAACTCATAAAATTACTTGGCTATTCAAGAACACATTAACAAGTAGGGATAAGGAAGTTGTTATTCCTCTTTATAAGGCCTTGATATATACATCCCCCCATCTGGATTGCAATGATCAGGTTTGGTTTCCTGGTTTTCTTGAGATGAAGTAGTGGAGAGCATTTACAGGTGAGCGACCAAGATGGTGAGTGGCCTGTGGAACATTCCCTATGAGGATAGTTTGGGTTTCTCACGATGAGTCTTCGAACTCTATTGAGGACTCTACTATAATTACAGTCAATATATAATTATCACCAGCACACTGGGATCTATATAGAATAAGGTAATGTGGCATAGGTGCTTCCCTAATAATAATGCTCTTACTGCAGCTCAACCAAGTGTAACACATCCTAGACCTTATATAATATTTGGTGTTTCCATCTATCCACATTTAACAACTCGAAGTTACTTTTAGTTAATTTCTATGTAAGTGCATAGTGGAATTACACTTCATGCATCAATCAGCTTGTTGTTACTCAGGATTTGCTTATAACAGTCCAAGTGATTCGTGGTTGGCAATGTTTAAACAGCCTTGCAGTATTTGTCTAAATTATTTTACATTTACATTTATTATAAATTTTATTAAATTATTTGCATTCATTAAATTAAGGGGATAAAAATCCCTTATTATTTTACAGCCAGTATGCTGGCTGTAAAATAATAAGGGATTTTTATCCCCTTAATTTAATTAACTTCGACAGAAAAAATAGCGTTTGGCTTATTATATTTGCATTCATGTTTATTAAATGGCCTTGCATAATTTTTATTCATAGTTCGTAAAGGAAATGAATTCAAAAATTCTATTTATAGCAAGAATAGAATTGTCACACTTATAATCTGTTATTAACGGTAAGAGACTACAATTATCATGTCATAAGTGGATGCGTGTAGCTATAGTAGGCAAACATTGACCTACTATAGCTGTAGTTATAGTAGGCAAACATTGACCAAATAACTGCTTCAAGTAGATTACTGTACATCCTTTGGGAACAGGAAGGAAGAAGGGTTTTATGAAAGCATTGTGCATATAACCGTTAAAAAAAGACACTTCAGGGTGCAAAGCAGGAATGACAATTGGACATAAAGGAGTATCTCCTTTTCTATCTTTGCTTTGGCGAATATGTAATTATAGTTGCTATAAAAGACAGTGTAAAAGGGTTTCGTGCGGTACTTAAATTACCACTTTACCATCTCAGATGAAATCCTTGTTGCTTGATCACGCTAACATAATCCGCTTAAGCAGTTTAATCGCTTGATAGATGTTATTATCAAATACATAGCCAGTAGAGATTGTTTGCATGCGCTGGATGCATTCAAAGTAGAACGTGTGTGTGTGTGTGTGTGTACAAATAAGCTAACTTCTTCACTGTGGAATTTCGTATTTATTTCTTATTTCCACATTCGGCCGTCCCGTGGTTTACGTAATTGTCTTTAACACACGTGTACATTACTTAGCGCAAATATGTGGTTCACGCTTTGAGCGGTTTATAAGAATTGACGGGTTCATCGAACGCAAGGTTGTCTTTTTCGCACGGAACTATGAGATCTGTTTAAAATGATCCCAAAAAACGTTTTTGTATGGTCACTGTAAGTTAAGCAAAAGTTGTATGATAACCGAACGTTCGTAACAGCTGTCAGGCTTGTGAAGCATTTACTGAATATGCTACCAAAAGAAGAATACACACGTGGACTCGAGACCAAGCTAACCGTCGAAGATTATGAATTCTCATCGGCTTCCGCACACTTGAGAAATTTTGTTTGTCTCTTCGGAATTTGTCTCTATATTTATTACCCTTCCTTCCTCGATAATCTCTATTTATTATCTTTCTTTTGCAGTAACGCCATATAAACTTTTTAGCAATTTCATTTTCTAAAGGATCCTGCGTCTGCGAACTCACGTGACTACTTTAAGCAGTAAAACTGTTTTTGATTGCTTTGAAGATCATTCCAATCCTGAAAATGCGGAAAGCTGTGGAACATAATGAAAAAAAAAAAAAAAAAGAGGTATTTCTTCTACTAAGAAATGGAAGTCCGAAAAGCAGGAATAGCATTACACGACAAAAGAAATAAATATCTGTAACAACCAGAAAAGACACGGTTGGACGACGTTTTTTTTTTTTTTTTAGTTATAAGTTTTATTTAAATCCTTTCAGAATTTATTATTCCAAAATTCAATTTTGAAAAATCTGTTTCAAAGAGAGGAATACAGTGGGTTCTTTGTGTTTCAGCTTTGCCTTTCTTAAATCTTCCGGATCATTTTAATGCTTATATTTGGAAAGCACTCAAGTAGCGACACCAAATCTGAAGTGAAAAAAAAAAAAAAACATCAAGATATTGAATAGAAAATGTAATTTGCAATTTTTCATAATCCAGAGTTGTTAATTGATAAATAAAATATAAGTTATGTTCTAACTAGACATAGGACACGGTGTTGCCTCTTTCTTTTGAATATGCAAGGAGAATCCAAAATAAATTTCATCGTTATTGTTAAACCATGTAGAAGTAGAATGACGTCATATCTTTCTCAAACCTAGAAACAAAGTTTTTTTTTTTTAATACATACTGTATGGAAAAATTAATAAAGTTGTAGAAAAGTATAATCCCATGATATATTTAAACTGAAATGATTTTTAAAGGAAATACATTCTCTTAATCTTTACTTCTGGTACAAATATACTTATTATCGGTGCCATTAAAAATATACTGGATTTTTCTTCTTTATACTCGCAATCTATGGAAAAAATATAATGTATGTTTAAAAACAACAATAGCAAAAACACAGGGGGGGGGGAAACATAGCCTAACTTGACAGCTCACCACTGTTTGTATGGACTCTAATTGCTATGAAAGTTACATAACCAGTTATGGATATGACGGTATGCAGCGGATTTCAAACTTGATAATGATCAAAACAGACTCGCTTGTTATTCAGAAATTGTAGGTCAGGTTCGTAGTTACTATAATTACTGTGATTCATTTGTAATTATCTCGGTGACACATACATAAGAAGAAACATTTGGAATCTACTTGTCGATTGTAAACACGATTGCTAATAGGACAAGTGAGGAAAGAGGTAAAAATACAAAAAAAGAAACCAACCAATTAAAACTGTAAAGAAATTTTGGAAGCTACGGTACATCTTAAGAGTGAAAGAAGCAGAGAACAATGGTAGAGTTGGAAAGGAAATATTTGAATAGATAAACCGTTTCTTAATCTAATGTAAAAAAAAAAAAAAAAAAAGCTTGTTTATGATAAAGAGAGAAATCTGCGTGTATTCATTCAGTGTTGCAAAAAGGAAATAACAGCACAAGAGCGGGATTTAAAAATAGGTCAGAACATGGGGTAACGCGAGGTTGAGTGGAGCGGTTAGCATTAAAAAAAAAAAAAAAAGTCCAGCTGTAGTACTAAATCGGGATTGTCATTATATGAATGCTGATAGCAAAGATCATGACCTACACTTCCTTTAGATATTTTCTTTATTCTTTCATTGTTTCATTATCATTACTTAACAAACTTCACGAGAAAAGATATAATAAAATAAAATAAAAACAAAGTAAATTTTATTATGAAGAAAGAGTTGTTACATGGCTCCAAAAAACTGGCATTGTTTCAGTATGAATATTATTTATTATTGTCAAAAATTTAATCTGTACAGTCATACAGGACTGACCAAAGGTGAGATATACGCAACGGAAGCAAGATATCTCCGGTATCTAATCTGGAAATATTAATTATTTATTGCCTTTATATAATTTTATATTTTATAAGAAGGAATCTATTATGTTTTCCGAAGGACTAGAGGTTGTAGTCTTTGATGAAAATGGGATGATAAAGACCTTTTCAAAGAATAGAAGAATGAAAAAGGAGGACGAGAAGTTGGTTCGATTAGTTTGAAGCTGAACTGGCTTTTGGATATTGATCAGCAGCTATTCGTCTTTTAACATGTTTAAAAAAAAACAGAGGAACAATGGTGGCCATCCATTCACTGTAGCAGCGTCCATTAAAACACCTTTAGAAAAGGCATGAAACAGAAGCAGAGTAGCTCTTAGAAAGTAACTGTGTGTGTGTGTGTGTGTGTGTGTGTGTGTGTGTGTGATAGAGGTTATCTTTTAAACAAATCATCCCTTCTGGATAGCATGAAGAATTTGTAAGGACCTTTTTTCTTTTTTGATGCACCTCCTCAAATTGGAGAAGTGTGTTCTAAGGTTGGGCAAATACGAGATTTGTATAATGTTAGGGGTTATTTAGGCTAACATTAGTATTTCAACGAAAAAGGACGATGACTTTTTTAATTGGGAGCCCTCGAAATCGAAGCGTGCGTTCTTCTGGTCGGTTTGCCTGTTTTGAGGAATAAAAAAACCCCAGTTTCTGAGAGGGAAAAATCCAATCACCTCCTACTAACCGGATGAGCCTTAGATAGAAAAGCCCCAATTAAGGTCAGTAGACTCATCCTGAGAAACCCATTAATATTTCATCAAGAACTAACCATCATTCGCAAGATACCTGTTACTTCGCCTTGAATTCATTGACCGACAAAGCACTCACAACTGACTCCAGCCATTCCACTCATTCACCACTATCTAAGCCAAAAATGCAATTCTCGCTGTCTTATTAACAACGCTCTTACTCCAGGAATGACATTCTGGATCTCTCCACACTAGCCATGCACTGCAAAATTTTCTCTACATCAATCTATAAAATCCTTTTCTGTAACCTATAAATCTTCAGTCTGTCCTCATAAGGAACAATCCTTCTTAGCCTTGCATATCGAGAGTTGTATAATTAATATAATTAGTAATTGTAATTCAACTGAACTAAAGTTTTTTTTTTTTTTTTTTGTTGTTGTTTCATTTTAATCAATAGCGAATTATGTTCTTATTTACAGTAACCGACTTTCAACTAGATTATCGTCCAGTAAAATCGACCTTGAAATCAAATAAGTTAATAAAAACTTAAAGTCAAATAAAACCAGAAATGTCCAGTAAAAACTCTTTCTAAAGCTCTGCTTAGTACACTCATCAATTTGCTATTTTTCAAATCTTGTTATTATCATTCTTCTTACTTCCCACGAATATCTTTATTTATTACGAGGTCGTTAAAGTCGGTATCTTTAGGGCGCGTCTGGATTTCCGCTTCGTTGAGCGTTTCAAAGACTCAATTATAGTTTATCACGGTCACATGGTCGGCTAGACTGAAACTTTACCGTTATCGATGTTCTTTTCATATTTCACTGAAGAAATTTAAATATTAAAAAAAAAAATGTCATAGAATGCGTGAAAAAAATTCATTTTCAGTTGAATGAAAGTTACACGAAGAATGATTTATCAAAAGTAGGTCTCGATTTGTTTTGGTATCCATAAGCGCTGTTATTATCTTTATTCTGTCCGACATCTTAATCTAATAACGATGAACTATTTAGAAATAATATATGACATATATTTTAACTTTTATAAAACGATTTAAAACTGTTAAAGTAAAATTGAAGTATTAAATTAAAATTAAACTGGTAATATTAAAATAAAATTTAAATTTAAATATTAAATTAAAACTAAATAGAATATTAAATTCAAATTAAATAGAATATTAAATTCAAATTAAATAGAATATTAAATTCAAATTAAATAGAATATTAAATTCAAATTAAATAGAGTATTATTACTACTTCTATTATTACTTCGTGACACCTCCAAGGAGTCCAAGACTCATCGAGGGAGGGTACCTACTCAACTCTGTTTCCACCAACTACACCAAATCACCATTACCATCATCATCTACTACCCACCACTACCACTAGTATTTTTTGTCTGCAAATTGCATGTTCTAAAGTCTGATTTGTCTGTATGCGGGATGAAAAACCCAAATTTCTGGGTGGGGAGAGGGACCTTGCTACCTCCATATGAGATCGGCTAACTGCATGAATAGCTTATTTCAGTTTACACATAGACAATATGTACATATATAGGGTATGAAGAAAAAAAAGTGTTAAAGAAATGAAACATCATTTGCTACAATATACATATATTAGAATACTTCACGTATCTTACCAATTTAAGTATACTGAATGCAGGTGTAATATGAATATTTAAAAAATGAGAGGCAGAATGAATTTTTTTTTCTTATGCATATAAAAATGTATGCAGAATATTACACTATATACACAAACTGCTTATAAATACTGTATTGTGCTTTATCAGATAAAGAAAATTTCAATAGTTTTCTTGAGACTGTTGCTGCTGTTGTTTTTCCATTTGTTCCTTAACACGTTTTTCTGCATCACTTTGCATTTTTTCCAACTTCTCCAATGTTAGTGATTTAAGTGGCATAATTTTTGGTTTACATAAAATAAACGTCTGTGTCTTCTCTTGGAAAAGCATGCCTCGACTTGGTATAATTTCCGTTACTTGTACACTTGTTTTAGCTTTTATTTATTTATTCATATGGAGTTTCCTCCCTTTTCTCCCCCGTCCCTATTGGAGTAAGTTGGGCCCCTCAAGGGGGGTTAAGTATTTATGGCTGTATTCAGGGAGTGAGAGGTGATTGAAGTCTGATTAGCAGAATAATGAATTACTGACCATTTAAAACTACATATTTAGAAATGTATGTACATTTAAGCATACAAATACAACATTTATTTTACAAATGATATTCTATCTTTTTCAATTTAGCTACTTGAATACAAATTCTACCCTACGGCTCTTCTTTATGAACTGGTGAATAACATCGTCATAACAAGTTGTTTCTATTTTAATTTTCCCAAGCAACACGCATGCTTGTGAAGGCTGGCTGAAGCTCGCTGGCTAGAGCTACTTTGACTGCGTATGGCCTGTGTTTAAGCAACAGAGTGAGACGACGTGAAATGGCTATGCGCGCGCATGAAATCACGAGGACCTGGAAGCTCCTACAACCGAGCAAGCCAAGGTAGCTTTGACTAGACGAGCAAGCATCGGCCTTCGATACACAACGCAAAGCTCAATTATTGCCGCGCAAGCTTAAGACGTCTTCTGTCTACAAAAATAAAACCCTAAATGGAATGCTTATAAATGCATGCATTTATTAACAAATACATATGACTTCTTTCTCAATTAATGCGCTTGTGCAGCAAGCATGGAGAATTCTCCCTTATTCCTATTCACTGAATAGGAATCTTTCCAAAGGGCAGCATGGATTTATTAAGGGGGGAGTTTTGTTCAATACCCCCCCCCCCGGGAGGTATATATATATAGGACCGAATACGGCATGACAATTATTGTGGAAATCGAGTATGATGTGAATGCATGGTAAATCGGTGAGCTGGATAAAGGATGTTTTACTGAGAGACGCCATCTAGTTGTGTATGGAGGAGCAATGTTTCGAAAAAGAAAAGTTACAACCAGTGTACCATAGGGTTCTTCTCTGGGGCTACTGTTCTTTAATTTATGTGTTGATGATACAGTTCAAAATTTAAAAGGAGATAATCAGTTTAGGGAGAGTAATGTCAGAGAGCTCAAATATATTGTTACAAGAAGATTTGAACAATTTGGGGCCGATAAATGGGGGATGTTTTTTTTTTTTTTTTAAAGTTCATATTGGTAAGAGTAAAGTCATGAACTTTGGATAGAGGAGATGCAATGACGTGTATTGCACTAGTTTAGTTTCGTTTCAGGAGGTTGGAGATAACAGATCTGAGCGTGTCGGCGGCCGCTGATATAATGTAAAGGACTGACACAAATAGAAACATAAATAGGAGTTGATAGTGAGGCTGTATAGGGTACTCATCACGTACAGTTGGATTTTTGTGCATAGATCTGGTCATCTGAATATCTGATTGATAATCACACATAAAAATAAAATAAAATAAAAAAATAAAAAATATAAACATAAATGGATGGAACACGTTCAAAGAATGAAACAGAAAGATTACCAAAACAAGCCTTAAAGTACAAGCAATTAGGAAAAAAAAAACCAGGACGTCCTCTTAAACGATTCAACGATGACTTCTAAGGCCGGAACAGGCCATGCTAGGCCTAAATCCTTGATACGTATGATGATGATGATGATGAAGAAAGTCCAGAGGCGAATGACTACGACTGTCTCCGGAATAGAATACTGATAGGTTAACAGAGACATATGCGTTAGATATAGTATATTTTTTGAATAATGGCTTCACAATTCATAATCCATGAATTATAAATAAATCATAAATCATAAGTACATTATAAATTCATAAGTCATAAAAATGGTTGCAGATAATTTTTAGATTGTTCTACAATAATTTTTTACTGTAACCTAGCGATGTATTTAAGTTTAAGCAATAAATGTCAACGACTAATTTTAGAAATCTAAGTATCTAAGTTTTATTTCAGCAGATGTTTTTTTTTATTTTTTTATAAAACAAAATAAATCCTCCAATGACATAAAAATAATGATTTAATGTTGTCATTTAATATACTTATTTTGAATTATTATGAATAATCAACCGTCGAATAACGAATAATACATTTTATTGAATAATATGTTTAATTAACGTATAGTTATATTTGTAAATAAATAGGAAGAAATATACACGTAACAGTGCTTATGATATAAAAAGTGTTTAAATTTTACCCTGAATGTAGATTCAATTTATTTATTCATTAGTACCATAACACATGATTTTTGTTATTGTTTAGGCTATTTTTCCACTAAATCGTTCAAATTTAGACGAAAATGTATATGTACTGTGTAAATTTGAATAAAAATCTTAAATTTCAAATTTATTAAAATCACTGCGGTCAGAGGAGTCGATAATATGCGTGTTGACAAACGAATCCGAGTGAGTTTTTGCATATTGGTGAAACGCACTCTAAAACAACAGTATGGCATTGAAATATAGAGAATGGGTTTATAAATGATTAATCAGACCAAGCAGCATACAAGGTTTTTTTTTTTTATTTAACGTTCTTTAAATAATTGAACCAAATGAAATAATTCTTAAAATAAAAGTCTTTCTAGAAGCTTGTTTTGCATGTTCGAATTTAGCATTTTATTTTATTTTAATCTATGTATTTAGTGTGTTGCATGCAGTATATCAGCTATCATTGAAATTTGTGACGTATATAATTGAATCTTATGAAAAAAAAAAAAAGAAAAAAGACGTATGTGTATAAGTTTAGACATATCTGCTTCGATCCGAGTTTTCTATTGTTATGATGTGTACAGCCGTAACAGTATTCAAGTCAAAAGAACGGAAGCGGCAGGTGTAGAATGAGACAATCACCCAACTGCGAAAACTCAGGTGAACAATAAGGGCAGGAAAGTATAAGGTAGGACGTAAAAGTAGGGTCATATACAAGGCTTTTTTTTTTTTTAGTGGAAGAAGAACTAAAAAAAAAGGGGCCCGATTTTTCCGTCTGAGGGAAATTTAACTTAGATATTTAAGTTTCGGTAATGTTACATCAATGAACAAGCTAATAATTAATATCACACAAGAGAAGTTATATAATAGGGTTGCTCTCAAATAAATATATTTTCCTCCTTTCAATTTTTCTATATTAAAATAATAGATTATATTTCTATACTATTTTCAAGGTTTCATATGCATCTAAACATTATTGACTCATGCAAAGTGAAAAGGCATGATAAAATGTCATAAAACATACAGCTGTTAATTTTAATTTAATTTAAATATACTAATATTCTCAAATTACGTATTTCAATTAAATATCGTATGAAGAATAGATAAATATCATTGAAAATTGGTAATGCCTACTGACTGTATTGAATAGTAAAAATAATATTGCGAGCCCTTGTAAGAGTCCAGCAGAAATGTGTTCCTTGCTGGAAAAGGCACATATTTAAATATCTGCTCAGGGACTCCCCCCCCCCCCACACAACGATATCTCTTATTCTTTGTTAAGTAATCAAAGTGAAATATCAGTTTTACTGCCGCTTCCTTTGTCTTTCTCAATTCTTTTAATTACTCTTAATATCAATTCATATTGAGAACTTTTATGTATTTTA
Source organism: Typopeltis vanoorti (assembly GCF_054136105.1). Lineage (NCBI taxonomy): Eukaryota > Metazoa > Arthropoda > Arachnida > Uropygi > Thelyphonidae > Typopeltis > Typopeltis vanoorti. The sequence continues at coordinate 72,986,541 of NC_143567.1, read as the reverse complement.
TGAACTTTTGTTGGCACTATTTGCACTACTGTTCCTCGCTTGCATCGCAAAATCTTACGGAAAATGCTTCACTTCTATTCATATAAGTTCAGTCGTGTGCAATAACTACCGCAGATTATGATAAACGCATGACCTTCGCGCTAACGTTTTTTTGCCCGAATGGAGGTCGACAATGACTGGCCTTGGAGAATATTGTGGGGTGATGAGGCTCATTATTATCTGAATGGGTCGGTCAACACTCACAAGTGCAGAATTTGGGCATCTGAACATCCCCAAGTGATCCAGCAAGTACCGCTGCATTCTCCAAAAGTAACCGTGTGGTGTGGCTTCATAGCCGATTTCATAATATAATAGGACCATACGTTTTTGAGTAATTTACCCCTACAAGTCCTGTAACCTGCACCATTACTGGAGAGATTTATCGACGAATGGTGGAAAATTTTGTCATTCCTGCATTGCAGCAAAGACAATGTTTGGACTCCATAATATTTATGCAGAATGGAGCACGGCCACACATTGAACGTTCAGTACAGCGCCTTTTACGCCAGCAATTATTATTTTACGCCAGCAAGCAAGAGAACAACAAGCAATGTTATGATGCTTGGAAATGTGATTATTTTTATTAAAGGGATATACTGATTGTGACAAATCTGCTTACTTTTTTATGAAGTGTCACGAGAAAAATACCCCAAGTAATGTCATTCACCGACGACAGTGAAAGATGAAGTGACATGTGAATGTCACTTCATCATTCATTGCATACTTGTAATGAGCACGATGTGATTTATTTGGATTAAAGCGAAGCCCTTATGGGTTCTATATTGGAACTTACTCAAATGTGCCTTAAAATGAACCATTAAAATGCTCTAAACAGGTATGGATGATTATTACCTAATGAAGACGGGTAGGAAATTGTTTGACTAGTAGACAACAGAAGTAGTGTTTAGAAAGCAAGTCCAACCCAAGAATTTGGTTAGGACCCTAACTGATATAGATTTAGATATTGAAATATCTCTTTTCGCTGATGACACCAAATTGGACAGAGTAGTCAATTGTTCAAATGACCTCAGTTCTTCATAGAATGACCTTAAAAGGAATGGAAAAGTAGACATGGAGGTAGGGTGTTTACAATTTAATGCGAACAAATGCAAGTGAATGTAAGTTGAATAAGAAAGAGTTAAGAAATACAAGGATTTGGATATTTTGGTTAATTGGGAATTTGAGTTCAGGAATTTTCGATTAATAAGAAAAATAGCATAAAGTTAGCAGACAATACGTCGACGTCTTTAAAAGAAGTGTCACTTCTAGGAGAAAGAAAGCTGTGGTATCTTCACTCAGGCCAATGTTGAATTATGGCTTCCAGTTTTATTTATCTAGGTTTTTAATGGATGTCCACAGAATTAAAGGCATTCAGGAATGATTCCCAAAATATGTTGAGACAACTGTATTACGACTGTTATGATGCACGAGAATCGCTTAATTAGTTAAAAACGTTAAATGGTAGATCACCTTTCCTTTTCTCTGTATATTTCTCTACAACGGCCATATCGGTCTAAAATATATTATTATTGTTATTATTATTATCTGAGACCTACAGGGAGTCAAGGACTCATCAAGGGAAACTATACATCACCCAAACCAGCTATCATACCTTCCCTTAAATTCATTTGCAGTTCTTACCCCTTTCTTGACCGTGAACAAGCTTAACTTCCATGGATGCCCCCCCATGTTCTCTCCCCACCATCCATATAACGAAAAATTTCATCAGTTGATATCTTATAACACCCATTCAAAAGTTTATAAACCTCTATCGTATCGTTCCTCTTTCTCCTGTTAGCCAGAGTCTGCAATCCACATAATCTAAATCCCATAATCCAGATATATTCTTTGTAACTCTTCTTTGAACCCTTTCCACAGCTTCTTTATCCCCGTGGAACCTGGGAGACCAAATGTGTGCACAATAATCTATGTGTGGTCTTATCAAAGCCTTATAAAGAGGCAAAATGACTTCCTTATCCTTACATGTCAAGGTTCGCTTCAACTCCTCACTAAATTTAATAATTTTAATTTGAGCATCTAATATAATAGGTTTACAGCTCTTTCTTCTTTTTAAAGGAACCAACACAATCCTTGTATACTAGAAATCATTATGTGGATTTCTATGGTGCGAATACATACTACAAATGTGTTGTCAGTATTCTTCCACGGGAATGAAACAGATGACATAGAAATAATTTACTGACTACTGTTGAGTCCTCTTACTTTCATTTTATCTTGCATTATCAACAATAAAGTAAAATAATAACTATAAGCAGTTCAAAATTCACAAGCAACGACGTCATTAATTGAGCCCACGAAACGTGCACATCGGTTGATTGATGGCAGTATTATGTTGCTAAAACTGTCACCTGAGCGAATGCAGTGTCGTATCAATGGGCATTGGTAGGCTGACCATACGTACCGTTTGAACGGGACAGTACCATTTTTTTTTTTCATATTTCCCGGCCGTCCCGTCATTTTAATAAAAATGTCAGTTTTGTCCCGTTTTTAGTAAAAACTATAAATATACTTTAATATTGGTCAGTCATAAATTATTATTCATAACATATAATCGTATATCAATATCATGGATACCAGTAATTTGTATAATCATGGAGGCGCATTGTTCGATACTAAATATCGATATTTGCAGTGATTTATTCAGAGAAAATAAAAAAAATACATGTTGGCAACACTTGCGCGGCGTCTGTTCTGCTGTAGCGTTAGTTTTTGTTTTGCCTGTATGCCAACCAATGGTTTAAAATTAATATTTTTAAAAGTTTTAAGTCTTATTTTTTAAAACTTTAAGTCTGTCCTTGCAATGTCAAAGAAGCGAAACTGCAGTTTTAATGACGATCTCCAGAAAGAATTCAAATTTATTAAACTGGACAAGCTGTGCAGTGATGGAACAAAGGTGGTATGTCAACACTGTAATGTCAATTTTTCCATTGTTCATGGAGGCAGAAGTGACATATCAACCAACATCTACATAGCCAGAAACGTAAGGATGCTGAAAAGATGGTAATAGTGAAAGCGATAAAATTGCAGCAAGTGAAGCCTGTTGCTTATCATATTGTGCATACGGCCAAACTTTTCGCACAAATGACTACTTGTCGAGATTGATAAATAAATTAATATAATTACGGCTATTATAGCCTGTTTTTGTTTAGGAGTGCCGAAACCGTTTCGATGACAGAAACGGTCCACACCCCGTTAACCCCTGTCCCAGTTTCCACATAAGGATACCCTTCCCCTTCGTTTCCCCCCCTGTCCCCCACAAAAAATGCGGCCCTAAACAAAATAATATATACAGTATATATATATTTATATATATATATTATTAATAGTAACCCTGGTTTCCAAACTTATTTCCCGCGTCAAAACACAGCCCCATGTTCCTTCCCCACTCTCCCCACCGTTTATAAACAACCTTCAGCAGGATCTTGGAATTGGATATCATAGAACCAAAAACAAGGTATGTACAAAATTTTTCCACCTCTTTTATTCTGCCATAATTGCCTTCTATACTCACCCATAATGCCCTAAAAATATATACGTGTATATACCCCTTTTTTGAGTAATGTTAGCCAGTGTATTAAAATAAGGGACACTCCTAAACAAAAACAGGCTATAATAGCCGTAATTATATTAATAGTGTTTAAGGAGTTTAAGACATAACCTAGAAAATACTTATGAACATATGGAAGGTCCATGCATTCTAAAATCAGAGGTAGAATGTGCATTAAACTCAGCTAAAAATGGTAAAGCCCTAGGACCAGATAGAATACCAGCAGAAATAGTAAAGTTATTAGAAGGTGACAACATTAACATATTAGTAAAGCTATTTAATAAGATCTACGATACAGGCATAATCCCTCAAGACTGGTTACAGTCGACCTTCATCATGCTAAAAAAGTAAATGCGAAAACTTGTAATGACTATAGAATGATCAGCCTAATGAGTCACGTTCTCAAAATGTTTCTGAAAATAATTCAAAAAAGAATATACAGAAAATGTGAAGACACCATCAGTGATACCCAGTTCGGCTTTAGAAACGGCTTGGGAACAAGAGAGGCCCTTTTCTGTTCTCAGATCTTATTTCAAAAATGTATTGACCAAAACAAGGTAATATTCATTTGCTTCATCGACTTCGAGAAAGCATTTGACAAAGTCCAACATGCTAAAATGATTGTACTATTAAAAAGAATTGGATTAGATGGTAAAGACATCAGGATCATTGAAAACTTATATTGGAACCAAAAGGCATCTGTTCAAGTTGATGACATTATTACAGACTCCATTAACATCAAACGAGGAGTAAGGCAAGGATGTGTGCTGTCACCTCTTCTTTTTAACATCTACTCAGAAGCCATATTTCAAAAAGTCTTGGAAGGAAGAAAGGAAGGGATTAGTGTAAATGGTGAAATCATCAGTAACATCCGATATGCCCATGATACAGCTCTTATGGCTGACAATATTCAGGATCTTCAAAATCTTTTGGAACTAATAAATGCAGAGAGTGAAAAAATGGGATTAAAAATAAATATCACCAAAACTAAATTCATGGTCATAAGTAAGAAACCAATTCTTAATTTAGCACTTTCTTTAAATAGGAAACAAATAGAAAGAGTGGCAAAGTTTAAATATCTCGGATGCCGGTTAAATGAAGATTGCAATCCAGAAATGGAAATAAAAGTTAGAATTGAAATGGCAAGAAAAATTTTTCTCTTGATGAAATCAACACTGTGTAACCGCAGTTTAAACTTAGAGCTTAAAGTACGCATGGTTAAAGGCTATGTATGGTCTGTACTGCTGTACGGTGCAGAAACTTGGATCTTGAAGACAACATCAATAAAAAGACTTGAAGCCTTTGAGATGTGGTTATAGAGACGAATGTTAAAAATCCCATGGACAGCAAAAACGTCCAATCAGGAAGTACTGGAACAAATGGGGAAATCACGTGAACTTTTAGAACCATAAAAAGAAGGAAAACTGCATATCTTGGTCACCTACTTCGTAATGAAAAATATCAGATACTTCAATTGATTATAAAAGGGAAGATAAATGGAAGAAGAGGACAAGGAAAAGGAAGACGAAGAAAATCTTGGCTGGCAGATATCAGACAGCGGACTGGTACGAACTCTGAGAGACTGCTCAGAATAGCTGAGAATCGCTCAAAATTTGCCAAGGTGGTCGCCAACCTCCGATAGGAGATGGCGCTCAAAGAAGAAGAAGAAGAGGAGTAACATGGGAATATTCCCAGAAACTATACTTAATTGATAAATAAAATTTATAAACCAAAATTTTCATTTCAGCACGTACCAAATTAGAATATTTAAGCTACAGAAGTAGCCATGAACATTGAAAATCTTGTAAACAATTTAGAGTCCAGAAAAAGTGAAGTGTTTTTAACTACTGATGTCAAAAAAAACTGAAAATGTTAGTAGATTCAGGAGAAATTAATGAGGCTAAGTTTTTTGAGGTAGTTGAGAATTTCTATGAAACCAGCTAGAATATGTTAACAAGTGGAAGTGCATTTTAGAAAACACTGAGAAGTTCAAGTGGGTGCTACTAAGGAAGACACCTGAATGGAAAAAAAAATACAAGACAGCCGGAAAGAAGAACTCATCACACGCACAGAAACAGAGGAAACTCATGTATTCGATTAGTGGACCCTCATAATATCTATAATTGTGAGGCAGTTGGATACATGGAATAAAGAAAACATTCCTGTATCTGATAGATGGGCACAAATTTTTTCTGAAATGAGTGAAAAACGCATAGACTTTCAAGACTTTTGTAATATTGTAGAGTTTATTCTTTGTCTTCGAGGAAGTACAGCACCTGTTATGAGAATATTTTCTGTTATGAGCAGTATGTGGTCAAAGAAGAAATCTAGATTTAGTGTTGAGACAATGAAGGCTAAGTTAGTTGTAAGACAAAATTGTGTTATGGATTGTGAGAAGTTTTATGATAAGGTGTTGAAAGACCCAAATTTGCTGCACATGATCACTTCATCGGAAAAATATTCATTTCATGGTCATGGTGAAATACAGTCCCCTTCTATGTCTACTTAAACCCTCTACTTCCGTATGAGACCGGCTAACTAACCTTTATCTGGTCTCTTTCGACTGAAGGTGAGTTAGCCGGTCTCATACGGAAGTAGAGGGTTTTTCACCGGAAACTCCAGTTTTACCCCTTGAACAATTATTTACCCTAAGAGGATGCAGCAAAAGAGTGACGAGCCGGCTGCATTACTTGGCCGAAAACCCATCATGAGGGAGACTCGTGAGAAGGAAATACCTAAAAATTATACAGCACTTCTGAAAATGCCTCACATCGACGATTTAACTATGTACGTAATCTATCACAAATTACATATACTGTATTAACAACAAACCTTTCTTTTCATGTTTTAATACTTCTAATTCTAATTCTAATTTTAATACTTCCAATATTTCGTCTCCGTCACAGAGACATGGGTCCCCCCCCACCTCTCACCAATTCTTATACGGAAAATTTTGAAAAACGAGCCATTGACTCGTCCCCTCTAAAACCTTCTATCTGGCTAAGATTATGCAGATGATGTGTTCTCTATTTGGCCTCATAGCCCAGACACATTAGATTCCTTCCTCAGTCACCTCAATAGTCTACATCCAAGAATCCAGTTTATGATGAAAAATGAAAATAACAATAGTTTACCCTTCCTAGACACCTTAGTAACACGTCTTCCTAATGGTAACCTTTCTTTCTCTGTATATAGAAAACCTACTCATACAGGCAGATACATTCACAAACTCTCCTACCACCACCCCTCCCAGCAATATGGCATTATTAAAACTCTGACCAATAGGGCCCACGGTCTTTGTTCCAGTAAAACTGCCCTTTCAACAATTCAAACAGGTACACAACACCTTCCTTTCCAATGGCTATGATGATTATAGAATTAAAAAATAATCAAGTCCTTCCCCATCCATCTCTTCACAAGGACTTCAGAAATGCCATCACCATTCCTTACATCCGTGGTACTTCAGAAAAAATAGCCAGATCATTAAAAATGTACAACGTCAATACAGCTTTTAAGACCCACCATAAACATGCTACCCTTATCCGCTCCACTAAAGACCAGCTCTCTCATCTTTCAGTGCCTGGTGTATATAGAGTACGTTGTTCCTGTAAACTTGCCTACTTCGGACAAACAGGCAGGTTAGCATCCATCCGGTTAGAAGAACACAGTTCTTACATCTACAAACATGATTATGGTCAATCTGGCTTTGCAGACCATGTTTTGGATACATCCCACAGGATCTCCAGGGAAAAAACTACCATGCTCCACCATAGTAAATCAAAAAAGAAAGACTATTCTTTGAATCTGCATCTGCACTCAGGAATCAACCTAATTTAAACAAAGACGGTTGCATTAAACTTCCCAAAATTTGGGAAACTTTAATTATCAGAGATCCCTCTTTACACTCCACGCCACCTGCAAATGACCATAGAGGGCGCACCACCTAGATAGGACTTTAGTTTCACTTTGTGTTGTTACAAAAAGTTTTTGTAATCCCAGAAGATGTCTCTGTGACGGAGACGAAATATTGGAAGTATTAAAATTAGTTTTAATCCTTTCTCGGTGCTGTTAATATTCCATTAAACCTCTAACATGAATTCTTCACAGCACTTAAGCCTCAACACACGTAAACCTTTCTTTTCTCTGCAATATAACCTTTGTTTTTATTTGCATCACGATAGGAGGGTGTCTGAAAAGTTCTCGGACTAAAAAAACGAACATATAATTTCAAAATTATTTTTATATTTCAACATAATCGTCCTTAAGACTAATACATTTATTCCAGCGATGCTCCAGCGCCATTATCTCATCCCTGTAGTGGTTCTCAGTAATATCTTCAAAATACCCCTCTACAGCTGCAATCATCTCTTGATTCGAAGAAAAACGCTGACCAGCGAGGAAGAGTTTTAGTTTTGGGAAGAGATAGAAATCGGAGAGAGGCAAATCTGGGGAAGAGAGTGGTTGCTCCACCAATTCATAGTACAGATCTCTTAATTTTCCCATTGCCAAAATACCTTTGTGGGCAGGCGCATTGTCCCGATGAAAGATGGTTTTTTTTTCCTTCTGCAAACCGGGTCTTTTCTCACGAATTTTTTCGCCTAGTCTGGTTAAAAGATCGGAATAATATTCCACGGTTATTGTTTTACTCTTTTCAAGATAATTCGTAAACAAAATGCTTTTAGCATCCCAAAACACCGATGGCATGACCTTTCCTGCTGACGGAACCGACTTTGTCTTCTTTGGCGCAACACTAATGAATGAATCGTTATAAAATTTTTGTTTTATGCTAATTAATTAAAAACAGTTAAGTTCATGTAGTTATATTTTAATACTGCATCTTTACGTTTGTTTACATTTCTCTCGACTGCGAATCGGCCATGTACGGTCTAAGTGTTTGTGCTTGGAAGTTTTGATAAATTTTAGCTTTTTATAATTTATTTGTGCATATTTTATGATAGTAAATGATAAAATAGACTCGTATCTACGTATATTTTATGCATTGATGAAATACCTAACTTTTTCCTAATTTTTTTCGATATTTCTAGGTTACACGGTTCATCTGTGTGTTTTTCAAATTGTCACAAATCTCCAAAAAATTTTCCAATATATTTATGGAAAAAAAATCCTCGTATAAGTGGACCTGCGCAATTCAAAGCCATGTTGTTCAAGCGACATCTGTATATATAAATTTTGCTCCAACAAAAGTTGTGCTCAATGTGAGATTGTTATAATTACAAAGTAAAGGGTAACATCAGTAGTTTTAGTTAGCAAAATAATTGGTTGAGTTATTCATCACTAACCTACTTAAGGAAACGTTAAATGACAATCTAACTTATTTCTTTGTCGTCAGAATCGTTCATGCGTAAGAGGCGGGCAGTTAATGGATGCACTGTCACGTAATGGTCATAGACTTCCGGAGTGGATCATTAAACAGGTTTATACAATCTTTGGTCCCACGAGTATCTCACCGTGACTTCCCGTCCGTTTCTCTTTGTCTTTGGAACTGTACATCAAAGACATTTTGATAATAATAATAATGGGTTCATCAGTGTCATATGAATCAGATGAACTTTTAAAGTAACCATTTCGACAGTGCTGACTTTGTGTGGTATTAATCGCAAAATGTGAAACCATATATTCAATGATAAAATTTCAACAATTGAGATATGCCGATATACTGCACTCGGTTTTACTAGTAGACCAAAGGGCGTGCTTTACGAGCTTCTACATCTGATTCGCAACGCGCTCTGGCGGTATCACTTGTGAGATACATTCGAAGATGAATGAAAGATGGCGTACGTGAATGTTGCCGAGTGGTCACCTGAGCATGTTGCAGAATGGTTAAGAGGTAAATAAACAAAAGACATGCTCCATTAAATGTCATTTTAAATTGTGTTTATATATTACTTCGAGACGGTTGTTTTTAATAATTTTATATTGTGTTGCTGAATTTAGGGTCAACTTTGGGATTAATTAGGTGCACTTTTTGGGTTTCTAAAATATAGGTTTAGTATTTTTTTCTCTCATAAATTTCATGTCGAAGATTTTTTTTTTTAAAAATAATGTATATGGACTTTATAGAAGTGCGTTGATTTTTGTTTTTATTTTTGAAGAAGCAAAATAATGTTTTGCATACCGTTACAATGTACTGGTGATAGCGAAACAGCTTATGTGCGAGTCTTTTGCTTTCTTCTGTGTATTAGGGATCCACATATAAACATCATGTTATTGAACTTACTGGTTTCCTGAAATAATGGCAGATTTACTTTTATTATTGCGAAGCATTACACAAGTAATGCATTTATTCTGTTTTCTTTATGCTTCTGAAGAAACGATCAAGATGTGCTGCTGCTTGCATGTTTGGAGAAGAGAACCTTGATTTTTATTATTTTTTTTTAATCTATCTGCTATAACTAATTTTGTGTTTATAAAAAAATATTTTTATTTGTATATTATATTATATTATTGTTTTAGCATTAATTTTCACGGAAATGAAAACTATAATTGTTTTAATAATCATCATATATATAGTATGCTATGTTCTGGTATTTCTGATTGAGTAGCGATTCTCAGTAAAAATTGTTATGCAAAAATATTTAGTGAACTGTAATTATTTTAGAATGGTTTTCAGTGTATTAGATAACTTGAAGTTATTGTCATTCAGTGAATGCAACACTATTTTTTTTCCGTTGAACGAAAACAAAGTTTCATTAATTTGTAAATGTAATTTAACAAATAGTCATGATTATTATGATTATCATCCAACCTCCATGGAGCCAAGTGACTCATCGCGAGAGGTCCACACTATTACACACACAGTTCACCATACCATGTCTTAAATATATTCACCATCTCAGCATTCACAACACTTTTGTGATGACATATGTTACTTTGTTTCTGTTACAATCCTCGGTTTTATTTGAAATATTTTAATATATATGGAAGAGAAAATCATGTAAAGGTGATACACATAATTTTATACTTATACCACAGTTATTTTGAAAATCTGTGTGCTTGTTTATTAATCACTTCATATTTAAGCATATTCTTAAACAGATTCGTGTACCAGTGAAATATCACAGATTTGTACTTATATTAGAGCATAGCAATTTTGCTTGGTAGTTTAACATTTGAAATCATTGAAAAAATTTATAGTTGTTTTAGGAGTAATAGTTAAACCAACCAGGATGAAACTCTCTTGAATTCTGAAATCGTTTCTGTACTTTGTGCTTTTTTTTTTTTTTTTTCACAGCAGAACAATTAACATAAAACTGTGGTAATAAGCAAAAATGATGTTTTATAATATTTTATCTAATTTTATCTTCTTCTTGTAATTTTTATGTTCTCTGCCTATTTTGAGTATTAAAAAAAAAAAAACTCTTTATTTTCAAGCTATTAATCTGCAATGAATATATTGCCAGTTGACTACCTGAATGATGATGCATCGCTAACAAATGTTTTTTTTGTTTTGTTTTGCTGTAGTTTGTGCAGTTATTCTGATTTTATATCATGGTTTGGTGGTAATAATATAAGAATTATAATTTTTCCATTGGTTTTTCACGTTTTTGGATTGGATTTTTAACCTGACTGTTTGCCCTCTTTTATTTTTACCCTCCACCTCGCTCTTAAAATTTAGCACCAGTTTTACTAACAGGACATATTCTTGTATTTTATCCTTGCAGTTTTTTAATATTTAATCTAGATATTAAGTTAAATATTTTTGTTTTGTTTTCTAGTGTCTTACTAAGGTTTATTAAAATGTTTGTCAAATTCAGTGTTATTAGATAAGCAAAGATTTCTTAAAAGCAGATACTGATAATTACAATAAATTTAGTTTAATCCTTTATCCAAGTGTGTGCAAACAAAGTTTGCACCTGAAAGTATCTTCAGGACTGAGATAAAGTGGTACAACACCGGGCGACTCCTTGCAAAGGTGGAGCAAGCTACCAACACTTCTATCTCAGTATCTTCCATAATGCAAAACACATCTCCTTGCGGATATGTATAATGTTATGCATTAAGGGAAGGGCCACTACCCAGGCTAGTTTCGACCTTTATTGAGGTCTCTTCAGTGAGAGCTAGGCCCAAGTGGAGATGCCAAGGCAGAAGCATTAGCAAGGTCATCTCCTCCTATAGGAGTTGCCAATTTGGTGTGCCACCTTTTTATTAAATTACTCTGGATTTAGAGAAAGATGTTGAAAGTTTATTTTTCACTTGGTCAGACTATAATAAATTTAGTTTAATCCTTTATCCAAGTGTGTGCAAACAAAGTTTGTGCCTGAAAGTATCTTCAGGACTGGGGTAAAGTGGTACAACACCGGGCGACTCCTTGCAAAGGTGGAGCAAGTTACCAACACTTCTATCTCAGTATCTCCCATAATGCAAAACACATCTTCTTGCGGATATGTATAATGTTATGCATTAAGGGAAGGGCCACTACCCAGACTAGTTTCAACCTTTATTGAGGTCTCTTCAGTGAGAGCCAAGGCCCAAGTGGAGATGCCAAGGCAGAAGCATTAGCAAGGTCATCTCTTCCTATAGGAGTTGCCAAACGGTGTGCCACCTTTTTATTAAATTACTCTGGATTTAGAGAAAGATGTTGAAAGTTTATTTTTCACTTGGTCAGACTATAATAAATTTAGTTTAATCCTTTATCCAAGTGTGTGCAAACAAAGTTTGCACCTGAAGTATCTTCAGGACCGGGGTAAAGTGGCTCTCACTGAAGAGACCTCAATAAAAGTCGAAACTAGTCTGGATAGTGGCCCATCCCTTAATGCATAACATTATACATATCCGCAAGGAGATGTGTTTTGCATTATGGGAGATACTGAGATAGAAGTGTTGGTAACTTGCTCCACCTTTGCAAGGAGTCGCCAGGTGTTGTACCACTTTACCCCAGTCCTGAAGATACTTTCAGGCGCAAACTTTGTTTGCACACACTTGGATAAAGGATTAAACTAAATTTATTATAATCTGACCAAGTGAAAAATAAACTTTCAACATCTTTCTCTAAATTTAGAGTAATTTAATAAAAAGGTGGCACACCGTTTGGCAACTCCTATAGGAGGAGATGACCTTGCTAATGCTTCTGCCTTGGCATCTCCACTTGGGCCTGGCTTTCACTGAAGAGAACTGAATAAAGGTCGAAACTAGTCTGGGTAGTGGCCCTTCCCTTAATGCATAACATTATACATATCCGCAAGGAGATGTGTTTTGCATTATGGAAGATACTGAGATAGAAGTGTTGGTAGCTTGCTCCACCTTTGCAAGGAGTCGCCCGATGTTGTACCACTTTATCTCAGTCCTGAAGATACTTTCAGGCGCAAACTTTGTTTGCACACACTTGGATAAAGGATTAAACTAAATTTATTATAGTCTGACCAAGTGAAAAATAAACTTTCAACTGATAATTACATTGATCAGCATCTTCTTTTGATGGTATCATCACCGGTTCAGCCATAATAGCATTTCCAAATATTTATCAGTACCAGTATATATATATATCAGCATTTAAAGAATTAACTCTTGAATATCTTTCCTACTTGCTAAATCAAGTGCAAACTAAGGTAAATATGCAGAATAAAGAATGAATTTACATTTGCAGTTTACACCAAAAAAAAAGGTAATTATTAATACTTGAGGTTTATACCACGTACCTTGAAACAAGAATAGAGAGGGGGAAAATGCTAACGCCTTTTATTCCCTATTGGGAATAGTGAGGAGGCTGTTTTAACCCTATCTAACTTTCAGCAGAGGGTAGGTCAGTCTCCACCATTAGCCAATCAGAGTTTAAACAAAATTTATTATGTCTTTTTTTAATGAAATGTTTTAGGAATAATTCAGATTAGTGTTTACCTTAATGTGAACACTATGTAACCTTGCTGTTAGGATTAAATGAACTGTAAAGGATTTTGCTCTCTCAGCATTTATTTTGTTATAATAATGTAAATGTAAATAATATAAATGGATATACTTAGCTAAAAATCTGGAATATACATTTTTTCAGCAACAAATGTAGTATATTCTTGATTATCTGGACTAATGTTGGGGAAGATGGTGCACAAATAATTAAAAAACATAGATAATCTGAACTTTATATTTTTATTAAGTTTTATCAATAGTGCATATTTTTATATGTTATTTAATCAGATAATATGTAATTTTGTTTCTTTTTCATACATTTTCCTAGGAGTGTGAACTCTGAGAAATTATCTACAACAAGAAATTATGTTGCTAAATCACTGCTCTTTTAGCTAGATGCAAACTGAGAAATGTGACCTCACATACTTCCCACTCTGTGTTCTCAAACATGCACTAAGATGTGTCACAAGAAAATATCTGCTTTTCTGTATATATTTATAATCCATAATTTTATGAATCAGATATTTAGTATAAATTAAAGAAATCATGCACTGATCTGGGTGTGATGATGGATAGGGATATAAAATTTAAAGGACATATTGCTAAAAATTTGAGGACAACACAATGAATTTTGGCAATGATGCAGAGGATACTGACTTGTAGAAGCAAGGAGATTCTGGTTCGATTGTATAAGTCCTTGATGAGTCCACATATAGACTACTGTGCAAAGATTTGGTCACCTGGTTTTTAAAAGAATGAAGAGATATTGAAAAGGGTTCAGAGGTGATTGATTAAGGTTGTTTCTGGTCTCTAGAATATTGAGTATGAAGAAAGGTTGAGAAGATGCAATTTACAGAGTGTAGTAGATAGGAGGAGTGATAGATACATATTTGGTAAGGGATTGTTATCAGATTAACGTTGAAGAGGCTTTTAATAGAGCTGTGGGAGATGAGGGGGAAGAATAAAAGGTCATCTCTGGAAGCTGTGTAAAGAAGATGTGAGCAAAGGAGTAAGAAGAAGAATTTTTCCCATGTAGAATGATTGGAACGCATTGCCTGCAAGTGGTATCTGCAGAGAATGTGAATATAATTTAAGCCGTGGTATAATGAGTTGCATGTATGTCAGAGGGACCTCCCATGATGTGTCTTTCACTCCAGGGGGTCTGTATGATGATGATGATGATGATAATAATCTGCACCTGAATAATCATTTGCAGGTAAAATTATTGGTTTTGCATTAATTTTTTCCAACTACTATTCCTGCACTTGAAACTTCTCATTCATGCTCTTGATGACAAAAAATAGTATTTAAAATATCATACACAAAAGGAAATGATAAAATTGGCTCTTAAATTTTTAAGTGTCCAATTAATGAGTACACCTATCATTTACATTAAAACATATTACTAGAAATCCTTGCTTTCATAGTTATATGGTGATCAGCATCCATTATAAAAAAATTATTGAAACAACTACCTTGTTTTAGTAAAACTTCATTTTAATATAAACCAAAATAATCATCTGACATTTCAACCTTCATATCAAGGTCATCATCATCATCTGGAGTATACATACATATATACAAAGAAACAAGCTACATTGCAATGTATATAGTATGCTAAAGTCACACTAATTTAATCAACTGTTAACACTATTGGCCTGACCTCTGGTGAAAAAAAAAAAAAAAAAACCTTTACTACATCAAAGCTAGAGAGAGTCCTGTGTACAAATTTTGATTTTGATCAACCATCCCAATCTAATCAATAATGGTGGCATAAAAATCCGAAGAATTTGAATTCCTGTGTACAAATTATGATTTTGATCAACCATCCTAATCTAATCAATAATGGTGGCATAAAAATCCGAAGAATTTGAATTGCACACATTCAGCCCACATAAGTTCTTTCAAGTTCTCCAGTAAATCCTTTAAGACTCTAAGCAATAATTTTAGTTCTTATTTTCCAGATGTCCGAAATGAAAAAAAAAGTGCTGATATGGGCTCAGATCATCACCTAATAATAGGATCTATGCAGTTATATATTCAAAAAAAAAAAATCATCAGGGATAACATTTAATAGATAGAAATTTGATATTGCTAAATTACAAAATGCCGAAGTCTGTAATAAATTTAAAATAAAGTTAAGGGAAAATATGAATAGTAATTTTAATGAAGGAGAGGATATAAGAAATTATGAGATAAGAGGCTAAATTGAAAAAGATAAAAAAAAAAAAAAGTCCTTAATAATATAGCAGAACATGTTTTAGGATATGCTAAAAGGAAGAAAGAAGAATGGTTATCAGAGGAAACTTGGAGACTAGTGGATGAAAGGAAAAAAATAAATCTGAAATTACATACGAGAAATACTCCCCAAAAGGAAAACAAACTTAAATATAAGATTTTAAATAAAAACGTTAAGAGAAGTTCTAGAAACAATAAACAATGATTTGAAGGACTAGTATCAAGGGCATAGCAAGCTGCAGACAAGTGTAATAGTAGAAAGCTACACAGTATTATTTCTAGAAAAGCTATGCAAAAGAATGTCCCAGTGAAGGATCTCAATGGGAAAAATTCTAGTGTCAACTGAAGAACAACTGGAAAGGTGGAGAGAACATTTTAGTCAAATCTTGAACAATAGCAGTGATAGAAGACAAACAGAAATATAAAAAAAAAAAGGAGTAAATGAATTAAAATTGATACCAGCCCACATCCAAATTAGAGATAACAAAAAGGCTATTAAAGAAATGAAAAATGGGAAAGGACATGGTGTTATCACAGATATGCTCTAATAAATTTAGTTTAATCCTTTATTCAAGTGTAAGCAAACAAAGTTTGCACCTGAAGTATCTTCACGACTGAGGCAACTCGTGGTAAAGGTGGACCAAGCTCTCATCAATCCTAGTCTTAATATCTCCCATAATGCAAAGCACATCTCCTTGCAGACATGTATCATGCTATGCATTAAGGGAAAGGTCACTATCCAGACCGGTTTCGACCTTTATTAAATGTTCAAGTACAGGTCAAACTCCAAAAACTCAGCATTGTTCCTCTCAGTAACAGGCTCACCCTGCCACTGAGAAGAACTCTCAGAACCTGTTGGCTCTACACCGTGGCAGGCTCACCCCACCACCGAGCAGAGCCGCTCATTTGCTCATATGTCATCTGAGGGGTAACAGCAACAGCCGTGCCTCAGTTAACCTCACAAGCTACAGCATTGCCATTCATTACCCCCCTCCCATGTACACACCCAGGACCTGGGTGACAACAACAACCGAGCCTCAGTTAAAACTTCATGGGCTACAGCATTGCCATTCATCACCCAAGCTTCCAACCGGTTTCTACCTTTGTTGAGGCCCACTATTTCAAGATATTTGGTTAAAAGAGACATTCCCTAGGGATTGGAATGCAGGAATAATGGTAAAAATACCAAAGAAAGGATATTTACAAAATTGTAATAATTGGAGGGCAATAAACCTTCTATGTGTCATTAGCAAAATTATTCTTTCAAGAATCTTTAATGCTTTAGATGAGGGCATGAGAAGAAAGCAGTCTGGTTTTAGGCCAAATAGGTCATGTATAGATCACATGAACACCTTTAGAATAATAATTCTAAAGCTGTTCATGCAGCTGGCCTGGTTGGCTGAGTGGTTAGCGTATCCAATCTCCAGCCAAAAGGCTGTGGGTTCGAATCCTGCCATGGGCATGGATGTTTATCTGTGAAAATGGTGATGGTCGGTGGTAGATGGCGTAGGTGTAAATGATGACGGTAGTTGCGGTTGGTGGAGTGGTGGAGATGGAGAGTTGCAGAGTAGGTACCCTCCCTCGATGAGTCTTTGGACTCCCTGGAGATGTTATGTAATAATAATAATAATAATAATAATAATAATAATCAAACAGCTGGGTGAATTTAACTTTGCTCTGTACTTGCTGTTTGTGGATTATTATAAAAAAGCCTTCAATTCCATTGCTAAAGATTGTGTATGGAATGCACTTCAAAACAAAATAATGCAGCAGAAGATAATAAACCTCATAAAGGAAGAATATAACAAATTCCAATGCCAGGTGCTGCATGATGGATATTTGTCACAGCCTTTTCAGCCTGTATCTAGAGTACAACAAGGATGTCTGCTATCTCCCTTATTATTTATACTGGTGCTAGATCATATTCTAGAACAGACATCAATGAAATATGCCAAAGGAATATCATGGAAAAAATAGATAAAATTTGGGTGATTTAGACAGATGATATCTAATTGTTCACAGACATGCAGATATTCAAATTAAACTAACCACATTACAAGAAGAGTCACTGAAAGTTGGTTTGAAAATAAAACAAAAAAAAATGCAATTGGAAATGGAAAAATTGAAACTTTTTCAAATTTTACATATCTCAGCAGTGTTTTTTCTGCAGATGGAGGACCAACTAGAGACGCTGATATAAGGATTCAAAAGGCAAGAAGTATATATATATATGGATGGGGAGGGGGGCTGAACAGTAGATTAGTTTGCAGGATTGGAGATTGGCTTGTAAAAACTCGATGTAGCTTGGAAATACCAAAGCGCTTTTACAGAGGTCAAGTTCCATGAGAACTGTAAATAACCTTGTTTGTTTCTATGTTTTTTATGCTAGATATTTTTGTAAGTAGCCCCATGGGAATTAATTGTATTTACTCCTTTAACTAAAGTCTCTAGAATGTCAAAAACAAAGGCGATGCTTTGCCATCGGAACCTTGTGTAACAGCTATGTATAAAGAGCACAAGAAACTTGTTTACTATTAAGCGTGTGTAAAAGTTGTTTACTTTGTATAATAGCTATGTGTAAAGAGCACAAGAAAGTTGTTTTCGATAAAGTGTGTGTAAGAGGTGGTTGCTGGCTCTGAGCATAAACATCTTCGGAGTTTGTATCAAAGAGATCCGCTAGTTTCAGAAAAGTTTCCGCTGCCTGCCAAAACAAGGAAAACGAGTGCACGGACGAGGAGAAAGAATGGGCCGGCCTTATCAAAAGGATCAAGGAGAAATGCCGATTTTCTTTGGGGTTTACAACCCTAGTGCAAGGTCTGGAGAACGGGAAAATAAAAAGGGACTGAGCCGAACATTGGGAGGCAGTCGTTGGCAGAGAGTCATCAGAAATCGGCAAAAGAGGAGAGGAAGGCCCCAGTTACTAAAGAGAGGGGCAGTTGGAACCACAGCAGAGGACAGTCGGAACCAGAGCGGAGGCGAGCTGCAGACATAAGTGGAGTCCGAACCAGAGGCAATCCGCAGATAACCAGAAGTTATGGCGAACCTGATCCAAGAGTGTTGGATGTTCTTTTTGCCGTGGGAAGTCAACCGGAGTCAAAGGCCGCAGAACGATCTTCAAGCCTGTATGATGAAACTGAGCTTTTTGAATATTGGAAAAATTGCAGTCCAAGACCTGCCAGTAATCCTACGAACCCCCTTGAAGCAAGACTCTCCAGATGAAAGCCAAGGCTTGAGGAAAGAAAAGGGCATAGAAACTTTAATGCAGAACCTTTCGAAGAATGTGTGACAAAGAGCCTCTGTAAGTTTAATCTTTAATGTATACATTCTTTTTGTAATCTAGGAGATATGTCATAGATGGACTGATAAGAAACAGAAATAAGAAATAGCTAATCTCTAGAGTCCTCTGATTTGTTGTTAACTGGAATAAATTGTGAGATAACTTGCAGTAGCTAGCTAATCTCTAGAGGCCTCTGAATTGTTAACTGGAATATAAATTGTAAGATAACTTGCCATAGCTAGCTAATCTCTTTTATGAGTAATTTAGTCTCTCCAATTTGATTTTCTTTATCAGAGAAGTAATAGTGTAATTATATTGTATAGTCATTTAGTATTGAAAAAGGAAAGTTTGTTTTTTTAAGCTAAAAGTGTAAAGGATAGGTAGAGAGAGTAACCTCCCTATCACTTATTTAATGTACTTTGTTATTGTTGTAATTAAATGTGTTTTATTTATATGCAAATAGAGTGCTGCCTGTTATTTTATTTTACAACTGCACTGTTCCTAAAAAATCAGACTTGTGAGCGGGAAACAATTTAGGCATTAAAAGCATAGTTTAAGTACTTGAGAAACCACGACTGTTTATATAAACTTTGTTGAAGGAATTTATGTTAGTAAGAGAGAGAGATCTACCGGACATAATGCTAAGTCTTCTGCCGGTATAAAAAAAATACTGGTGGCACAGTCTTACAAATAAATTTTCCAGTGTTCATTGGCATACGACTAGTAAATACAGAAGGTGGATAAACATAGTATACAGTACAATAAGTGAGAAGTTACGAGAGAAAAAGTGTGCACTGCTAATTAGAATAAAGATAGAGTAAAGATATCACATTATATAGCAAAATAACAAATACGTTACAGGCTGTCTGATGGTATCAGCGAGTTGTCTATGGAGGAGCGATATCCCAGAAGAGAAAGTTACTAGTGGTGTACCCCAAGGGTCTGTTTTGGGTACATTGCTGTTAATTTGTATGTAAATGATATTTGGAGAGGTCTGAATGGTGATATGCAGATGATGCAAAGTTGGGGGAGAGCTATCAGGAGTAGAGCAGATGCTGTAGCTTTGCAAGAGGACTTGAATACACTGGTTGAATGGATTAATGAGTGGGGATGTTAATTCATTGTTGCAAAGCGCAAGGTTTTGAAATTTGGAAAGCAGAGATGGGATGTAGAGTACACAATCGGTAGAAATTAGAAATATCTTGGAAGTGGTAGAGGAGATGAGAGATCTGGTGGGAGTGATTATAGACAAGACCTAAAATTTTGGGGACATGTTACTAAAATTGTGAGGACAACACAGTGGATAATGGGAATGATGCAGAGGGCACTGGCTTGTAGAAATAAGAATGCTATGGTTCCTTTGTATAAGGCTTTGATCAGGCCACATGGATTACTGTGCACAGATTTGGTCACCTGGTTTTCAAAAAGATGAAGATGTGTTGGAAAAATTTTAGAGACGATTGAGTAAGGTAGTTTCTGGTCTCTGGAATGTTGAATATGAAGAAGATTGACAAAATGCAATTTGCAGAAATTGATGGATAAAAGGAGGAGAGGGGATATGATTGAGACATATAAGCTGTTATGAAGTTATTACTATCATACCCTGAAGTTACGCGGTAGGTGGGACCTACAAAAAAACTCGTAAGTCGAATTCACGTAACTTGGGGTATAAATTTGCATGTAATTTATATATACAAACATACAATTGCGACCAAAGGTTTACAAAAACACCGATATTTTTTAAGAAATATAATCAAAACTGTAGTTTTTCGTACATAAAAAAAAGAAACTTATTTCGATGTCGATGGTTTCATAAAATATAATAGGTTCGTCTGACGGCATAATGTCTTTTTCTTGTCATGCAAAATTTCTTCGTAGCAAGCTAATGATTTTTTTATTCCTTACTTTGTGGCTCCTCGTTAGAATGTATGTCCTCCAAAATCTGTAAACCTTTCTTTTATGATTATTCTTACTGTGGATTCCTGTAGATCGAACTTCTTTGCTAGCTCACAAATTTTCATTCCGCCTTCAAAATCCTTAATGATGTTGAATTTTGCTTCCAAAGTCAATGTTTTTCTTTTCTTGCTAGCTGTAGAAGAATCGGACTTGCTTCTTTTGGACAACTTTATTATTTTTTATGTGATAAAATTTTTATCAAGAACATAACATTAAACAATCGCAAGGTTTGTAGACTATAAAAATTGTGTATGAATGGAGACCACGCGAAACACGTCAGTGCTTGTTCACAGCATGTGCGACACTGGCGAATGCAGCCAGCGCTGGAAAAATATGACTAGTAGTGAGGCGTGAAGTAGGACGGGAATACGTACATATAAGAAACTGCGTAACTCCGGATTTACGGAAGTCAGGGTATGACTGTACTCATCTTCATATAAAAAAAACTTTATAAATGTTCATGTCATGATGGGATTTGAACCAAATATGTGCTTGTTAACTGGAAAATATGAAAAGAGAACACTTTGCCAGTCCAGTTACAGAGACAATAAGCTGGCAATTTGCTGAGAAGCCCTCAATGCCACACTGTCAAATGTCTTAATGTCAGCTGCAACCACAGATTTCTTCAAACCTTTCCATGACATGTTCAGAGTTGGTGATATATGCCAGCGGATCTTGATTGGCAAAATCGATATTGCTGATTACGCAGTGGTTTTTCAGATTTTGAAGAAGTTGACTGTTGATGACCTCGGTGTTACTTTGGACAACACCGAGGTAAGAGCATGGAGCAATGCTTTGAGGGTAAATATTTATCACCTTATTTGAATTGGCTGTATATGGGCTTGCTTCCACGCTTATAGTGGATGCTTCTTCACTCATGGTCTGTGTAGGCCATTGGGGTACTATAAAGGTGACAGTCCTAACATACTCTCTCTCCAAATGTTTCTGCCTTGGGATCTCCTTAACAAAGTGGAGAATGAAGAATTAGCATATTTTCTAATATTATCTATCCAGGTGATTCTAGGTCACCCCTGGAATTTTATGGATGACTTTTATATCAGCAGTCAAGACCTCTGGTGCTAATTTAGGTAAGCTATCTGATCTAGCTCTGTGACCCAGCCACCAAAGTTGTTTCCAACATATTTTAGTGATGATATAGTGGATGCTTAAGATATACTCTTAAGATCATCTAAGTCTATGCACCAACAATAAGCCATACTGATGAAGAAATTGAAGCCTTATATCATGATGTATCCCAACTCTACAATAAAGGACAGCATCTTGTAATGGGAGACTTTAATGCTAGAATTGGTATAAAACATTCAGATGTTTTATACCAATTCAATGGGAAATTTTTTATATGGCATGAGAGACGACAGAGGAGCAAGGTTAATAGAATTTGCAGAAAAAGAAAACCCGTATATCATGAATTCCTTTTTCAAGAAAAAAACACATAGAAAATGGACATGGAAAAGTCCAAATGGAAAAACTAATTGACTTTATCTTCAGCAATAAGAAAAACATCTTTCAAGACTGCTCTGTTATAAACACCTTCAACATTGGAAGGTGACCATCGTATGGTATGCAGTAAAATCCAAATAAACTGCCAAAAAGAAAGAAGAAAAATGTTTCAGAGTTCAAAGCAAAACAGATGTACCCAAACTCATTATCAAAATAAAAAGGTATATTCTAACACAAACTAAACAATATATTTAAACATCTTATTATAGATGACAATGCTGATTTTTCAGAAAATAATGACATTATTACCCAAAACCTTTTACAATGCTCACTCGAAATGAAATACCTGGTATCACAGAACAGAAACAAGACAAAATTTCTGAAGAAACAAAACAGCTTATGAAAAAAACAAAGAAAAATGAAACAGTCAATTAACCTACAGAATAAAACTAAATTGTGAAAAACGATCAGAACACGTATCACAGAAGAAATAAGAAAATTCAATTGTAAATTCATACAACAAACAATTGAAAACAACCATAGCCTCAAAAAAGCCAAACAGCAACAAACAGATGGTTACAGTCAAATTACAAGATGGGATCATCACCAGAGATAGATATGCTATAGCAAAAAGAGTTGAAGAAATTTACTCAATATTATATCAGGATGATGAATTAAATGAGAAGACAACTACAAAACAGATGAAGTACCACAGATTCTACCAGAAGAAGTCATCCAAAGCTTGCAAAATGGGAAAGCTGCAGGTGAGGATGGAGTTATAGCTGAACTTCTGAAAACAGGTGGAGAAATAATCTACAAACTCTTAGCAAAACTATTTACTTTATGCCTGAAAAAAAATGGTGTACCAAGAACATGGACCTACCCTAATTCTGATACATAAAAAAAGGTGAGGTTGAATACTTGATGAACTACCGACCTATCAGTCTACTATCAGTGGTTTACAAAAGTCTTAGCTCATAGGTTTTGTACGACTCTAGACCTAGCACAACCAAAAGAACAGGCAGGCTTTAGTACAATGGACCATATTCAAGTTGTATTATTGAACGGTGTAATGAATATCAATTACAGCTATGTCTTGGTTTTATTAACTATGAGAATGCCTTTGATTCACTTAAAACTTGTGCAATACTTAAAGCATTACAACCAACAAGTGGAGGAATATCAGGACCATCAATTATTAATTCATCAGTAATTACAATTCATTACAATGGAAACATCTCTGCTGTGGAAATACAGAGAGGTATAAGACAAGGTTGCACAATATCTCCAAAATTATTCACAACGTGCCTAGAAGAAATATTCAAACTTCTTGATTGGGAAGGGAAAGGTCTGATAAAGGAAAGATAAATGGAAGATATTTAAGCCATTTATGCTTTGCAGATGACATAGTTATCTTTACTTCAACTGTGCATGAATTACAGACTCGTATCCATGAACTCCAAATTGCTAGCAAAACAGCTGGCCTAAAAATAAACCTAAAGAAGAACCAAGTTATGTTCATTAGCTATGTCCAACCAGAAATAATAAAAATCAATAATGAGGAAATTAAACAAGTAGATCTTTACATATACTTTGGACAATAGATATCAATGGAACAAAATATCATGGACGAAATTAAAAGGCGTACGATGCTTGGGCGGAAAGCATTTGGAAAATTACATTCAATGTTCAAAAGCCAACTACCATTATGCCTGAAGAGAAAAGTTTTTAACCAATGTATTTTTCCCATACTGAAATGGCTGTGAAACATGTACACTAAATGCAAAGGAAATTCAAAAATTAAGAACAACACAATTTAGTATGGAAAGAAGTATGCTTGGTATCACAAGATTGGATCACAAAAGGAATACATGAATAAGAAATCAAACCAATGTTTCTAACATCATAGGAAGAGTGAAACATCTGAAGTGGGAATGGGCTGGGCATATTGCTTGAATACAAGATCAATGATGGACAAAAGAAGTACTGGATTGGATTCCATGAGAGGAAAAATTACCACAACGCTGACCTAAATCACGGTGGATTGATGATATCATCAGATTTGCAGGAGTGACATGGGAAAGGAGAGCCATGGACAGACAGTTCTGGAGTAATCTTGGAAAGGCCTTCATCCAACAGTGAATCGACAATGGCTGACGATGATGATGATGATAGTGAATGCTTGCTGAATATAATGTAAAGGTGATATAGAACAAGTTTCAGTTCAGAAATACATCTCTTGAGTGTAATTGGGATTTTATCAGAACCAGAAGGTTTTTTTTTGTATATCCCAGTTCAGTATTCTTTTGATGTCTTTCTGAAGGAAGGCTACATTCAACATGTAATATGACAATATTCCAGGTTAAAAACGGATGCAATTTGCCTTTGTGTATTGTAGGAATTGAATGAGAAGAATGTGTTAGAATATTTACCTTATGTTTAGATTGCAATGTCACTATTTGGGGTGAGAAAGGAGTGGAAGAATGATCAACAATGGTTACACCCAACAGCTTTTGTGAGGGACCAGAAGGCAACTGCCATTGGCACAGGTGGTGAGTGTTCTATGTTTAGCTCTGTCAGTCAGACTTAGTCCCCTTTTAATGATTACTTTGCAAGTGTTGTGGGCTTCAGTGTAGGCTGTGATTGAAGCTGGAGTTTTTTTTCTTTCTTTTTCACAAGCCACTTAACAATAAGCTGGTTTCTTTTCTTGGACTGCCTGACACACTTTTTAGGGAAACTATAGCTTTGATATAGTGTGGGAATTTTGAACAGTGTGAGGATTGAAAACCTCCACTATGGATAATTTCTGTGAAGAACAGTAACAGCAGTCTGACCATGGTGAGTAGGAGTTAGTCATGTAGATCTTCCCAGTTGGCATTGTTGTCATGCCAAAGTACACAAGGTTGTGAATAGCTGAAGGGAGGACATTCCACAAGAGTTAAATCCCGAATGAGATTGTGACCTAAATTACCAAGAGAAGTGGTCATCTCAACAGTATACCTCAAAGAGAACTGGATAAAAAAAAAAAGATCCAGAATGTGGGGTGGAGAGGATTGTCAGGAGAGGAATGATTTGTTTTAAATCATTAAATCATTTTAAATCATTACTTACAGCAAATACCTCAGCCTGCCTTCCACCGTGGTCAGTATAACTGAAAAAAAGAAGTTGGTTAGAATTGTGAATGTTACCAGGAAAGAATGACTTTACTGTTGGGGGAATTTGGATTGTATGAAATCAAGCTTCATGGATAAGAAGTTAGTGATGTGAAAATGAATTTTGGAATTGGAAGAACAGTAGAGACAGCAGATGAATGAGACATTGAGGCAGGAAAATTTTAAGTCGCAAAAGGTCGAAAAGGGAGATTCAAAATTTGGCATCCTCCAGCAAGGATTGTCAGATCACACAAAAGCACAAGTACTACCCTTGTGGTAGAAGGATTTGTACAGGTTGTAGTTTGAACAATTAAGATGGGCTGTGGTTGTTGTTCAGTTAAAAACAGATCAAGTTTGGATGTCGGGATGATTGTGCATATCATTTAGGTTGGTGTTGCACGAATGTTGAAGTGAATGTAGAACAAAAAATGTTTAAGTTTGAGTTTTTAAATTTTTTGGAGAATTTTTTGAGGGAGGTTTGTTATTTAATTTCACTTCAGTGACACTATATTTATTTCGATATACTCTCATGCCAATATTAAAAGAGCACGAGAACAAACATGAGACTTCTAGGTATATGTTCTGGTACTGCTTTCTTTGATGACTTGACCACCTCCCATGCATCACCACTACCATTTCTTCCCTCCAAATTCTTATGCCATTGATAGCTGACTCCTCAGTTGTCATAATCACCTACTTTGTAATAACAGTTGCTTATCCAGTTTCTATGCCATAATGTAGATTCAACACTGTCCCTCACATACCATCCGGTTTGGTCCTGTACAGGTCTGGTAGCCAGCCTGTTGAACTGATTTACTGCTGTATCCTTGAAAATATGAGGAGGTGCTGAATCTCTGCAGTATGTTTGGCTTGCCTTTGAGGGTTATCACTCACACTACACATTAAAAGATTGGGGTCGGGGACAGAAACTAGAATCCCTGCACAGGGAACCAAACATGGCAACAACCACTTCAGGTCCTCAGTAAGCAAAGTGGTCGTGGTGTTTCATCAGGTGATGAAGGTCATCTGCCACTTAGTAAATCTAGTTAGCATATCTTCCAGCAAGGAATATATCATTTTACAGTGGAAATGCTTGTTGATGTCAGATCAGTCCTCCTTTGGTTAAAACAGGTCATGTTGAGATGGTGGAGTTGACTTATTAGTATTAAGTGCATTATTCAAGTTTTGTATGAAGTGTACTGAATATTTTTGTGATATCTTTTAGTACTAAGAAAGGATCGAAACTATTTTAATGCTTCTAATATTTCATATCAGTCACTGAGACATCTTCAAGGAGTACAACTAACACTTGTAATGCACACACAGTACTAAACGAAACTTGTGGATATGACTCTACTAAAGTTCTATCTAGGTGGTAATGCACCTTCTATGGGTGTTTGTAGAAGGCCTGGGATGTGAATTAGGACCTCTGATGATTAATCTTTCCCAAATTTTGGGAAGATTCTTGCAACCATATTTATTTAAATTCAGTTGATTTCTGAGTGCTGCTGCAGATTGATTCTAAAAACCGTCTTTTCTTTTTAAATTTACTGTGCTAGAGCATGGTGATTTTCTTCCAAAAGATCCTTGTGAGTGGTATCCAATACATGGCTTGCAAGACCAGATTGACTATAGTCATCTAGGTATACATTCTGATACTGCTTTCTTCAATGACTTGACCACCTTCCATGCAACACCACCATTTCCTCCCTACAAATTCTTATGCCATTGATAGCTGACTCCTCAGCTTGTCATAATCACTTCCTTTGTAATTTCACACATATCCCTTAGCAGAAAATTCTGCATAACTAGCTATCTAAGTGGATCAGGCCTACATGATCACTTTCCTGAAGCAGAGGCACTCTGATGCCATGGCACACTCAGACCTCATGTCCCCTCCATTATTTGTTGCTTCAGGAAATTATCTCTCAGCAGCTGTTTAAATTCCATTTCCTCTCCTCCCTGTGACCATTCCTAATCCCAGTCTATGTTCCCATAATTGAAATCCATCATAATAATTACTTGATCTGAACTCATCATGCTAATTTGATAATGCATGCCATCTACATTATCCCTTGGATTATAGAAACAGCCATTTAGATGTTTTGTCCTCTGACACCAGACAGCCGCAAATGAACTGTCCTCTGTATTCCTGTCCTCCTGATGTACTTTCACCTTCTTGTCTTCATTTCCTCTACTGTCATTAGCAAAACCCTTCCCCTAATCCTGTTCCTCTCTGAAGATACTATTCTTTGTATTCTATTCCTCTGACTATATCATCCTCGGTCCACCAAGTCTCATTTATCCTCTTGACTCTGGGTATATGACACTGCTTGGAAAGAAGTCAGTAGACACTCTTGTGTGCATCATGCCATGTAACGAGTCACATGTTTGTAGCTAGTATAAATTGGAGGAATATGATTCTCCCAAGTCAGTACAACTGTGTCTGGGTGAGATGGCTGCCAGAAAGTAACTGATGGAGTTTGTAAGAGGTGTTGTGATAGAATTCCATGTTGCATGCCTATTTGTTAGGCAATTTTTTGATAAATTCTAGGCCATCCCAGATCAACAATCAGTGATATTGTACTGAGATGGAAGTGCAGGGAGTCAACTGCAAGTGCTACCTGCAATAGATGACTCACCACACCTGCCGAACTTGATTTTAGGGTGTGTACGAAGGATAATATGTAGAAAAGTGCCATTTGTCAGCCAGCATGTTGAATGTAGAGTTCTGGGCATCAACTGGAACATGAATCTGCAGAAAAACATTCAGAACCGAAGCTCACAACATGGTTTTCCATGGTATGACTGCAAAATGCAAGCTCCACATTACCCTAACCAATGTGAAACAGTGTCTTCATTGGTGCAAAGAGTGTGTACAGTGGGACGTGAAGCTAGTAAAGCTGTGTTATAATGACAAATCATGCTACACCCTCTGTTGAAGATGAATGGGTGTAGGAAATGGCCAGTGAACGTCTCTTACCAGAGTGCATAATCCGAACTATGAAATTCAGAGGTGGCAGTGTGATGGTATGGCCTGTTTTTCCTGGTTTGGCCTTGGATGTCTGTTTGTGGTGTCACAAATATTGAACTTGAGAGGTATCTGAACATTCTAGACAATGTAATGCTTCCTATCTGTGGCATTTCTATGGAGCTCACCATTGTTGCTTTCAGCAGGACAATGCACTATGTCATAAGGCTGCTGCTGTGACTGCAAGGTTTACAGACATGAACATCATCACACTTGACTGGCCTCCACAGAGCCCTGATCTCAACTACTGAACATCTGTGGGATGAACTGGAGCAGTGGGTGAGATCAAGGGATGTCCACCCTGTCCAGGACCTCATTACATGCCTACAGAAGAATGGTCCAAAATTCTTATTGATCACTATTGTATGCTTGTGGAAAGTATGCCCCATAGGATTGTTGCAGCCATTGCAGCGAATGGGGGGGGGGTGTCTTACATCTTATTAAGGTGGATGCCATGGCTGTTTGTTCCTCATGTTATGGCATCTGTTGACTTCTTGTCAAGTAGTGCATTCTGATACTGCTTTCTTCAAACACTCCTTGACCACTTCTCATGCACCATCAACATCTCTTCTTTCCAATTTCTAATGCCATCTCCTGCTTATAAGGCCTATAAGCAGGAGATGGTGTTACTTATCATTGCAGGAATGCCTATAATTTTTGGCCAAGTTGAGCTAACCATTGCCAAAAACTCCTTGCTCTTATTCCAAATACTTCTGCCATTAGTATATATAAACTGCAATATCCCTTTCATTCGACAACCACCCTTACATCTTATGTTTCTAAGCCCACTAAATTTCAGGACCTGGCTTCTGCTACCTTCGCCATCATGTGATCTCTCTCTCCCACTTGCTATCTCTAGGTTGCCCTTGCTACCCTGCATCCTCCTCCCCCTCTAAACATTTTAGTTTCCTTTACTCTACACTTCTTGACATTCTAGACATCAGTAAGTTTGATGGACTTGGTAAGTCCATCAAACTTACCATACATCCACACATTCCACATCATTCCTCCTGCACAGTCATAGCTCTCCATCTCATTTTGCCTCTATCTTATCATGGCGACAGACACAACTTTTATTTACTTACTCTTCTTTTATGCATGTACTAGCAATTCTTTCATATCTTCTTGCATACCACATTTATCGCTGCTAAATCATTTGTTCCAACTAAAACAAGCATCTTTTTCACCTTCACTCCCTGCATCCTTACAGCATCACTAACATCCTTAATATGTGCACTAAGAAAAAAATGATTTTGTCACACTCTCCTCAAGCACTCCTTTTATCGATGAATTAGGTTTTTCATCCTGCATACATACAAATCGGCCCTTCAGAACACACGCAATTTGCAGACAAAAATTACTAGTTGTGGTGGTGTTAAAAGTGGGCGGTAGATGGCGTTGATGGAGATGATTCATAGTAGAGGTTAGGTGTAGAGACAGTTGTAGATGTCCTCCCACGATGAGTTTTCGGACTCCTTGGAGGTATCAGGAATAATATTAATATTGCCATACAAAATCTGATCCTTGTTCGTGTATTTTTGCTCTTTCATGCTCTGCTTTTTCTCCTCTAGTATCACATTCCCCAATGGTGGAATTAGTTAGTCCATGGTACTTATAAGACAGTACGTGTGAGTGCTGAGGTTGTGATTTCAAGCCTCACCTGGGGAAGTCATTTTTTGAGATCTTTGGAGTGATGGTGGATAAGGATCTAAAATTTAGAGGACATATTGCCAAAATTGTGAGGTTAACACAATTCTGGGAATGATGCAGAGGCACTTACTTGTAGAAGTAAGGAGGTTCTTGTTCCATTGTATAAGGCTCTGATTAGACCACACATGGACTACTCTGCACAGATTTGGTCACTTAGTTTTCAAAGGATGAAGAGATCTTGGAAAGAATCCAGAGGCAATTTCTTGTGTCTGGAATGTTGAGCATGAAGAAAGGTTGAGAAGATGCCATTTACAGTCTAATGGATAGGAGGAAGAGGGATGATATGATAGAGACAAGTTGGTAAGAGGTTGTTATAGGATCAATGTTGAAGTTTTTCATAAAATGGTGGGAGATCAGGGGAGAACAAGAGGTCATCCCGGGAAGCTGTATAAGGAGGACGTGAACAAGGAGTGAGAAGCAGGTTTTTTGCACGCAGAGTTGTGAATCATTGGAATGCCTTGCCTGAGAGTGGTATTTGCAGGGAATTTAAATGTGTTTAAGGCATGGTATAATGAGCTGTGTGTATGACAAAGGGACCTCCTAGATGAGTCTTTGACTCCATGGGATCTTAGGGTAATAATAATAATAATCTGCCCTTCTTTCACTTCTGTGTCATATGATGTGCCAGGCATTTCTCAAACCTCTCAATTTCACATTTGTTCTATAAAAAACTCTTTCACGTTTGTTCTGTGAAGAAAAGATATTGCATGTAAGTGCCCTATCTTTTCCATTACCATTGGTCATTCTCTTCATATTTTTACGTAGCTAAAGTTCAGCCAAATTGATATTAACTTGTCTCTGCTCAGGAAAGATCTCACAAGAATGAAAAGAATGTATGATTATTCTGTCGTATGAGGGTGATACAAAAACCAGTCTGTCTAACTACCAACCTATCAGTATCTCAGACGTGGTAGTGATGATTATAGAAGTTGTAAGAACTTACATAACGAAATGAGTTTACTAAAGGGAGGAGATGTTTTTGGCAACTTGCTCATTTTATAATAATGTTTACAGCTGAGTTGGATAAAAGGAATGAATACTCTATGATATTGTTGAACTTTTACTAAGGCATTTGATGGAATGCAACAGGAAAGGTTATTGCATAAACTGGAGAATATGGGTATTGGAATATAAACTATTGACTAGGTTTATTGACATTAGCGATATTGGAAAGCACCTGACAGGTGTTCAGTTGCTTGCTGATGATGCAAAGATAGGTAATCGGGGATACTATTGATATACAGCACTTACAGAATGATTTGAATAGACAGGCAGTGTGATCAAATGATAATGGCTGTTAATTCAGTATTAGTAAGCGTAAATTTATGAATTTTGGCATGATGAGATAACCAACAGCATATTATATTGGTGGGATTATGCTTGGAGAAACTAATAAGGTTAGGGATCTCAGAATTACGGTGGATAAGAATTTGAAATTCAAAGGTCATATTTGTAAAAATTGAAAATACAACTCAGAGGAGAATTGCATTGTTGAAATAAACATTATGTAAGTATAAGGAAGTTATTTTGTCTCTTTACAAGGCCTTAATATGACTGCATCTGGACTACTGTGCATATTTGTTCTCCTTAAGGTAATTAATGTGAAGTCATTAGCTGTTACATATAAGTAACCTAATTGTTGAAGATACTTCACATGGAAACTTAATTAGCTTATGCATAATTTCTTAGCAATGAATTAAATTATAGCCAAGTGAAAAAAAAAATTTCTACAACTGTCTCTAATCCAGAGTATTTTAATAATGTGATACACCTTTTCACTACCTGTTATGGAAAATATATGACTTCTTCATTACTTCAATTTTTTGGTATAGGTCATGAAAAATTGAATTAGGAGTAGTGAGTTTTGGAATTGTGGTGCGTTTATTATAGTATGTGTCTTAACGATCATGCATTTTTTGAATCAGTGCTCTTACCAAAACATTTCAGAGTCCTGTAGCAGTGCCAGTAAGACTACAACTACAAAAAAAAAAAAAAGCGTTTTTTTTTTTTTTTTGAACTTTAGATACTTCACATTAATAATCATGGAAAAACAGCTAAATGAGACAATATTCGAGGAGGTATATAGAGAATTTATAAGACTAGGTGAACTACTTAACAACTTTACTACATGTTTCCCCCGGAAAGAGTCACAGACGTTGTCGCAGAAGATCCGTTAGAATCGGTGCCTTCTACTCCTTCAGACTTTGTAGAAGTGCGCGCACGCTAAAAAGCGAAGAGCAACAGAAGAACCACACGATGACAATGAAATGGAACAGGATTCTCAGGGTACGGACGCCGCTATTTCTCCCAAAGAAAAGGTGCCTCCGATAATCCTTAGAGAAAAGCAGAAATGGGCAGCTTTAAGATCCATACTGTCCAATCTGCACATTGGCTTCATTAAGGCCAAAAACATGGATGAAGGCATAAAGATCCAGCCAGCAACAGTGACAGACTATAGAAGGTTGACCGAAGAACTGGACGATATAGGCATCGAGTATCATACCTTTGCGCTCAACTCGATAAAAAACTTAAAAGTAGTCTTTCGTGGTGTCTGTGAAGACATTGACACAGCAGAAATATCTGCTGACTTGAATTCTCAGGATCTGCCTCCAGTCAAGATCAGCAGAATGTACAAAGCAGACAAGACTCCCACGCCACTAGTCCTAGTAGAGATTCATAAAATTTACAAGGATATCTACAACTTAAAAACAGTCTGTGGTCTCATCCTCACACCAAAACCACTCCGGAAAAGATCATCTTTTGGGCAGTGCCACACGTGCCAGAAGTTTGGCCATGCCCAAAATCTATGTAGAGCTGAATATAGATGTTTGAAATGTGGGGACAGCCACCCAACCAATACCTGCACTAAGCCGAGGACCACCTCAGCCAAATGTGCCAACTGCGGTGGCCCTCATCCTGCGAACTACAAAGGATGTACTCAGCACCCAAAGAACAGACAGATGGGGGCAGTCAATCAGCCCTCCTCCTACAGTATAAGAATACCAGAGGTCCAGGCATCAAAACCAGAGACTCAGTGGCCACAGTTGGAGACCTCGAAAAATAGAGACACCCAAAAGCAAACAAGAAGTTATGCCGATGTGACCCGCACAAATAGACCAATACCAGAACAAAATCAACCAACAGCACCTAAAAATCTAACAGCTGTTATTACAGCCTCACTAACAAACATGCTACAAAATTTCAGCCTATCAAACCCTACTGAAACTTCCACTAAAAGATTTCTTCGTGAAACGCAGGTCATTCTTACGGCTCTCATAAATGAATAGTAACAAATTCATTCCAACATCTCTTCAGATCATTGCTTGGAATGCAAATGGCCTCAAAAACAAAATTTTGGAACTCCGAGATTTCACATATAGGTATCAACCAGATGTTTTGTTAATCAGTGAAACTCATTTAAGATCCTCAGACAACCCTAAAATAAGGGGTTATCGCCTATACAGAAATGATAGATTACTCTACAGAGGCGGCGGAAACTGCCATCTTCGTTAAAAATTATATTAAGCACCACTTTGTGAGCAACCCTTCGACCACTAACCTTGAGATTACAGGTGTGGAAGTAGTCACCAGTTCTGCTGGCAGATTGAAAATCTACTCAGCTTACAACCCTCCCCAAAAATCTCTACTACACTCTGACCTAAATGCAATCTTATGTGTCAGAGAGCCGACCATTATAGCCGGGGATTCGAACTCCAAGCACCCTGCGTGGAATTGCTCAACCACCAACAAGAATGGTTGCATCCTTTCCAATTACTTAGGATCAAGCAATGCTGTTGTGGCAGGCCCCACTGAACCAACTCATCTCAGTACGTTTGGCACTGCTGATATCCTGGATATAGCTATCCTGCAGGATATCAAACTTCAATACAGCATTATATCCATGGATGAACTATCATCCGATCACAACCCAATTCTACTACAGCTGGGAAAACAAGAATACCTGTCTCCTCCTTCTCACTCCTACAGAGCATGGGAAAGACTGTCAACAGTACTGAAGGATTATATTGGACCTGTTCCTCACATACGCACAAAAGAAGAAGTAGAAACTGCAGTTAAAAATCTCACACAACAAATTAATTCTGCTATAACGGTAACTACCTCCTACAAATCTGCCCGCAAGCCAGATCGTTTGCCTGAAGACATCATGAACTTGATCAGAGACAAAAACAGAGCTAGGAAAAGATTCCATAACACGTGTGCATAAAACAAATCTAAACAGATTAAATGGGGCAGTAAGAGATACGCTCAAAGCTCATAGAGACCAAGTATGAGAAGAAAAGTTAGCCTCCATTTCACCTGGGGACTACTGAAAAATATCAAAAACAAAGACAGATCCCTTCCCCCAATATTCTCTGACCAGGGCCTTGCTCACACAGATGTAGACAAAGCAGAAGTTATAGCATACTATTTGGAGGCCTTCATATGAAAACCTTGACTTTGACTACATATATAAGATTCACAGCAAGGTCAGACACTCATTCAAACTTCCTATCACCAGCACTGACCATATTGCACCAACATCACCTGCTGAGATTTATGACATTATTAAAAAATTAAAGAACAAAAAAGCTCCTGGGCCAGACGGAATTACTAATCGGGTGATCAAACTTCTGCCCCGAAAAGCAGTAGTGCACCTGACCAGTATAATAAATGCAATTTTAAGATTTCACTATTTTCCTTCCTCCTGGAAACTGGCTGATGTAATTCCTATACATAAGCCAGGCAAAGACCCACACCTACCGCAAAATTATCGTCCAATCAGTCTCATCTCCAATCTTGGTAAGGTTGCGGAGAAGGTCATCCTCTCATGACTCCAAACCTCAGTAAATGACCTAAACATCCTCTCTAAAGAACAGTTTGGTTTTCGGCAACACCATAGTACTACTCAGCAAATCCACAGAATTGTCGAATACATCACCACCAGCTACAACTGGTGGCAGTGTACAGGAGCTGTTTTCCTAGACCTATCCAAAGCATTTGACAAAATCTGGCATTTTGGACTCCTGCACAAACTTATCTCAGCTGGTACCTCACTAAAAATGGTTCATCTAATTCACTCATATATTCAGAATAGATCAGTGCAAGTTAAAATCAATGGTTCTACATCGTCCCAGCGCCATATCCTTGCTGGAGTGCCACAGGGATCTCTACTGGCTCCATTACTGTTTTCCGTACACATGTCAGACATCCCGCACAATCCGATGACTTCCATTTTTGCCCTGTATGCGGACGATATGGCAATACTAACTAGATCTCTCCAACCCTATTTCATTACCAGAAAGCTTCAAGAAACCCTTCTAAAGCTGGAGGGTGGTTCTCCAAATGGAGATTGGAAGTCAACCCCCAGAAAAGCTCAGCCGTTCTTTTCTCAAAGAGGCCAATGTCTCCTGCAGGAGATGTGTTACTATTCAATACTAAAATTCCCTGGCAGACAGAAACAAATTACCTGGGTGTAATTCTCGACAAAAGGCTATCTTTCAACCAACACATCAAGTCTGCGTGCGCAAAGGCATCTAAAGCCATAGCTCAGATCTATCCGCTAATTAATAGAAATAGCAAGCTCAGCAACAGAATCAAATTGCAACTATACCAGATGACAATTCGTCCTATAATCACCTATGCCTCTCCAGCCTGGAGCCACACCTCTAATACTAACATTATCAAGATACAACGAGTGCAGAACAAGTGCTTGAGAATGATTCTGAACGCCCCGTGGTATGTAAGAAACAATCATCTTCATAGAGATACAAATATTCCCTATATTTTCTCTTTCCTACAATCCTTAGCATCCAAGTTTTTCCTAAAGAAGTCCACACACCCCAACGATTTGGTTCAGCAAGCTGCAGCATACGAGGCAACGGACATATTCAACGGACTGATTATGCATCGCTATAGTGATGCATAATCTCCATGCCTATTCAGGGCGAGCAAACTGTTCATAAATTTTACCCTCACTGTAACCACAACAGATAGCGGGGAATATGAAAAGCATCTTGCTTCACCCCTAAAGACATAAATGTCAATTGTCAATTTTTGGTATCTCTTTTGGGCCTGGCTCTATGAGATCTTATTACAAAAAATGTTAATCTTAGAAGATTGGAAAATTGAGCCACTTTCCTTTTCTTCTAAAGTCATAGTACTTAAAACCATAATTTTCCCTTCTCAGCAGTACATAATAAATATTGCAGACATTACAGAGCCTGAAGAAAAACAATTATATAGTAAACCAGTGCAGTTTTTTTTGTCCAGCCAATACCAAGAAGTTAAAAAGAAATTTCTTCAACTGTCAAAGAAGCATGGAGACTTTGGACACTTCCAGTATTAAAATTCTGCTGTTTAAGCAATACAGCTTCAAAACTCTGTGAAATATTGTAGACCTTCTCTGATACTGCCTGGGTTTTTATCTCTTGCTATTTGGAATAATTGATTATAATGGTTCAAGAGCTGAGATTGTTCCTGTATATTGAAACATCTGGTGCTTAACTCTATGACTGTTATAGCATTCTGGTATTGATCTTCTTTCCATTAAGAAGAGCAAAATTTGGTATAAAGAAATCATTAACCTCTTCTGCCATGAATTTCCACAATTGGGTATTAGCAATAACAATTTGTTTCATAACTTACTGAACTTTCAAGGATATCCTAACAAGAGGGATCATGCCTAGAGAACTGCTTATGGTTACCTTCCAATAATTACCATCAGATGGAGGTACTTCAACATTGAAGAACCAATCTCTGACATCTGTTAAAGATGGGAAACAGTAGAACATGCATTCTACAGCTGCCCTCTTGCCTTGCATATTTGGCGCATATTACAAGGGGAGAGGACTGAAAAATTCTGATAAACACCTAGAACAAAAATGATATTAAAGCAACTGATATAACCATGAGAAAGAACATATCTTAAAATCCTTTAACCCCCATGTTTCATCAAATTGTAATCATTTGTTCATTTTCTTTTAGGATATATAAGAAAACATATCAGAGGTCATTGAAGAAATTCGAAGACACAGAAGTGCAGGACGCCATCAGGTTTTTCGTGCTGCAAGAAAAGTCTGCAACTGAGATTCACCAAACTCTGTGTGAGACTTTAGGGGACTGTGCCCCAACATATCCCAACAGTTGCCAGATGGGTGGCCAAGTTTAAAACTGGACATCTTGAAACAATAGATGCCCCTAGGTCAGAAAGACCATCCACATCGATCACACCTGAAAACATCAATGCAGTGCATGCCATGATCCTTGATGATAGACAGATACCAGCCAAAAACATTGCAAAGACTCCGGAGATATCCAGGGAACGAGTTAGGATCATTATCCACCAACATCTGGACATTCTCAGAGCAGAAGCAAAGTGGGTCCCCAAATGTTTGAATGCCAACCAAAAGAGAGAACATGTGCTGTCATCTCAAAGGATTTGGGGTTATTTGGAGAAGTCTGGGACAAATGTTTGACTTATATTATGGCTATAAATTAAAGATACCAAGAAATTATATACTTGGTTTAATTCATTATCCAAGTGTAAGCAAACAGAGTTTGCGCCTGAAATATCTTTCAGGACTGGAGCAATTCGTGGCAAAGGTGTATGACTTCACATTACTTGCCTTAGTATTCCATAATGCAAAGCACATTTCCTTGCGGATATGTATAATACTATGCATTATGGGAAGGGTCACTACCCAGACTGGTTTCGACCTTTATTGAAGTCTCATCAGTGGGAGCCAGACCCAGAGGTGAGATATCAAGGTTGAAGTAATGCAGAAGTCATATTTTCCTATATGAGTTGCCAAAAGGTGTCACACCTTATTATTAAAATACTCTTGATTAGAGATAGATAGTTGTCATTGATGAAATCTCACTAAAGCTTGAAACCAGTCTGGGTAGTGACCCTTCCCACAATGCATAGCATTATACATGTCTGCAAGGAGATGTACTTTGCATTATGGGATACTAAGGCAAGTGATGTGAAGTCATACCACCTTTGCCACGAGTTGCCCCAGTCCTGAAAGATACTTCACGCGCAAACTTTGTTTGCTTACACTTGGATAATGGATTAAACCAAGTATATAATTTCTTGGTATCTTTAATTTATGATATAACCAAGTGAAAAACTTTCAACAACTATATTGTGACTGTTGATGAAACATGGCTTCATCACTGTGACCCAGAGACCAAACAACAGTCAATAGAGTGGAGACACAAAGGTTCAAAGAAGTTCTGAACCCAAAAGTCAGAGAAGTTTTTGCCATTATCTTTTGGGATATGGATGGTGTAATCTTTACCAATTACTGCAAAAAAGGTGAAACTGTTATAGCAGCAGTTTATTCAACAGCTCTGAAGGAATTAAAGGGGGGGGGTACTGAAGGGAAAAATGCCACAGGAAACTGAACAGAGGCAGGCTCCTTTTGCAGGACAACACACTTGCTTACACTGCTCATGAAACCCAACAGACAATACACAACTTAGGCTTTCAATGTCTGCCTCATCTGATTTCCTGTTCTCAAATTTAAAGAAACACTTAAAAGGAACAAAATTACCACAGATGATGAAGTCATATCTGCAACTGAGGAGTAGTTTGGGCAACAAGGGAAAGACTTTTTTTCTCAGAGGATTGCAAATGATGCAGCAGCATTGTAACAAGTGTATAGCACTTTGTGGGGAATATGTAGAATAATGTGTAAGGTACATTGTGTTTCCTCAATTCCTTCATGGTGATTATCACAGCTGCTATAAGTAATAGAATGCCTAACAATATGATGGGCATTTATTACTTACAACAGAACAGGGTTTTTTTTATTATTTTTTTTATGATTAATGAGTTAAAATATGATTTATGGAAATTTAGGAACAAAACATGGATTTGAATCCCAGCAATATAACATGCAAATGCTTTACAATATTGCATTATAGAAATTTTATTATTCATTCCGATGATCTTTGTATTTAGAGAAATTCTAGGAGATAACAAATTTTTGGCTAGATGGTGTCGACAATCCACATTATGCAGCATTCACAAGGAGAATAAAAAGTTCTATTTTTATTATGAGAGGTTTTTTAAAATAGGTCCATCCTCATAGTTCACTGTGGTCTTATGGTCAACTGCAGGAGTTGGTTAATTTAGATGAAGCTAACCACCTGGGTATAGTCATTTCAGGGTTGTAGTTTCAATTGGGCTTTTGGTTGTTTAGATGCATAGGACTGGTGAAAAAAGGATAGCCTTTGACTACCTGATGATATGAAAGAGTTGAGGCCTTTTTTTTCCAAATTCATACTATCCATCTTTCCTTTCTTTTTCCTAATACTATCAGACACTCTTGCACTGCTGCTGCTAACTATTCTAGGCTAAAAATGAACACCCTTTACTTTTTCTTGTTAATACAGGTCTACAACTGGTCTGAGTAGTGTGCTTTGCATTATGAGCTACTAAAGTAATTAATGTGAAGTCATAAGCCTCTATATACCAGTAGACTAGTTGTGAAGATACTTCATGTGCAAACTTTGTTTGCTTATACTTGGATAATGGATTAAACTAGAATATAATTTTTTGGCAAATTTAATTTAAATTATAACCATGTAAAAAAACTTTCTGCAACTTTATAAAAGCTGTGGGAAGGGGTGTAAAGAAGAGTAACAAAGATGATATTGGGATTATGGAATGTAGATTATGAGAACAGATTGAGAGTATGTGAACTGTAAACATTGGCAGATAAACTGGAGGAAGGGAGTGATATGATAGGAGGTCTATAAACATATGATATGATATAGGTGATATGATATAGGTCTAACAACTTCTTTCAGAAGTTGTTAGACCTATATCATAAAACCACCTCTTTCTCCTGTCTACCAGTGTCTGCATTCCACATATTCTCAATCTGTCCTTATAATCTACATTCCAATGTCAATATCATCTTTGTAACTCTTCTTTGCAGACTTTCCACAATTTCTTTTTTACTTCGGAACTAAGTAGGCCAAATCACAGTAGTCTAGGTGTGGTTGTAATAAGGCTTATGAAGAGGCAAAATGACTTCCTTATCCTTACATGTCAGTGCTAGTTTCAACATCACAATTATCCTTTGAATTGTATTTCCTTTGCTGTTTGCTCTTTGAACGTCATATTCCTATCCGCCATAACTACAACTTCCTTAGTCTCATCAGTTTCTGCAAGCATAATCCCACCAATATAATATGCCATTGGATATCTCATCTTTTATCAGTTATTAAAAAAAATTGTTTTTGCATAACTTGTTTTTTGCAATTAAATGTTATTTCTAATAAAACATTGTTTGTGTTATTCAGGACTAGATGATGAAGTTCAACCCTATATTCAGTTTTTCATCAACAACAATATCAATGGTTGCCATCTTCTCACACTTGCACGAGATGATCTTACCCACCTTAATATTGCAAAAATTGGGCATCAGGAATTTGTTCTTGAAGCAGGAGAATTATTACGACAACTGGTCTGTAATATCTTTTAAAACTATTAGTAATTGAATAGTAATGTATATATTTATTAAAATTTTTTCAGTTATTAGAACTTTAAATAGTATCTGTATATAAAGCAAGATAATTGTTATACATATTTTGATATAAACTCAATTGCATGTAATTTATACATAAAAATGATAAATTTGGACTCACAAATTGAGCAAAAGTAGTGAATTTCTGAAAGCTGATGACAGAATATGATCATTTTAAGTATGTGAAGTATTTTCATGATGTCTGAGATGGTCACATTACTTTATACTGGAAATCTGCAAAAAAGAAATCAGTTATAATAAGTCACATTCATAGCCTCAATCCCAAATTCTCTTAGAACTATTTGAAACAGCCTTTTGGCCCAAAATACTTTAAATGCAAAAAACCTTTAATCCAGAACATTTTTAATCCTACTGGCTATATTTTTATATGAATAATAGATGGAATTACATGAACAACAGTTATTTCATTGAAGTATGCAGGTTTTTGCATTTTATGTTTATCTGAGATAAACATAAAATGCAAGTCCACTTCCTATGTATGTTTTTCTTGAAAAAGGAATTCATGATGTACAGGTTTTCTTTTTCTGAAAATTCTGTTAGCTTTGCTCCTCTATCATCTCTCATGCTGTATCCAAAATTTCCTATTTAGCTTTCATCTGATTGTTCTATATCAATTCTGGCATTAAGTCTCCCATTACAATTTTGAAATAGCGTTTTCCTGCGTTGTAAAGTTGGGATCCATCATAATAAAAGTCTTCAGTATCTTTATCGGTATGACTTATTGTTGGTGCATAGATGTGGATGATCTTGAGATTTGGACAATAAGACTTGCTATTCAATCAGATATATTGTCATATTCTATTATGTTGTTCTTCAATTTTTTGTTAATCATGAATCCAACTTCACTCATTCTTTCCTTATCTTAGCCTATGTAATACGGTATGGCTCCATGTTTTAATTGAAGAATTTCTTCACCATTATGTCTTAACTTCACACAGTCCAAGAATGTCCCATTTTAGTCACTTTAGCTGTTCGGTTAGTTCAGTTAGCTATACTTCACTCACTGCTCAGAGCCCTACAGCTTAAAGTTCCAAGATATGGTTTCCTATGGCAGCGAAATGCGATTACCTGAGGATTCTTGGCACCCTCTGCCTTCATGTTCAATAGCCTGCTGCTGCTGCTGTTGGTAGTATCAGTCTGGTCTCTGGAGAATGATGGCCATTTTATTCCCACCACCTGGGGATGCACTTTATAGCCAGTGGAAGCCTTAAGTACCAAACAGTATATAGCCTTAAATTGTAATCAGTAGTATAAATTGTAATCAAAAGATGTATAAATGATTTGATATAGATCAGATGTAAAGCAAGCATGCATGCTATTGTTACTGTTAATCCTTTCCTTTAATGTTACAAGGTGATCAACATTCATTTTGATAAATTATGGAAATCACTACTGTGTTAAGAATAATTACTTTAATTTCCTGATGTTTAATCTTCATATTCAGGTCATCATCTGGAATATATATATATATATATATATATCAGTGGTGGCTCGTCCATATGCTGCAGCCCCTCCAGTATAAAATAAAAGCTCCTGTTTTATTATTGCTGTTCTTAAATTTTTATATATTTATCAAAAAACTGTTATTTTCTTGTTTGTAATACAATACTGCCTCGATAGTATTTTATATAATTCATTTTGTGGCAATAGTTATATTTTGTAATAGTCAATGTGCTGTGTGGGCTAGGGCTAGTATCAGTACTGGCTAATATACTCAATGCTGGAGCTGCATTTAATGCAGACCACACCAAATAATACCACCAAGAATATTTCCTTTTTCTTTTAAATAATTCATTTAAATTAGCTCTTAGCCTTTATGCAGGGTTTTTAATTTATTTCTCTTCATGTTACACCATGATAGCTGAGAATTCTACATTCTTAAGATATCAGGTGTAACACTGCTACCTAGTGGGGATAACGTAGTGGGGGGGGTAACATGTGATTTATGTGCAGTTTGGGTTGGTAGCATTGCAGCCCCACCACTGATGTATATATTTATATATATGTATACACACAGACAGAGAGAGAGAGAGAGAGAGAGAGACAAGCTACATCATATTTCAAACAGTATGCTAAAGTGACAATTATTTGATGAACTGTTATTCAACTGGGCTTGATCTCTAGTGAAAAAAAAAAAATTTGCATCAAAGCTATATCCTACTTATAACATGGTCAGAGAACAAATTCATATTAATACTTTTAATACAGCAATAGTGGTGGCCTAATCAATAATTTAACATAAGTGTTTGCTATATTAAGGCTGAGATTCTGGATTACTACAGTCCTAATTATAATTTATAATGAACTCTTAGAATGAAAAGGTTTATGTGGGTCTCCATATTCTTGGGATTTTTAGACCATCATTATTGTTAAGATTAGGGTAATTGATTAGAATTTCACAGGCCTCTTTAAATTGGTGCTCATACCACATTTAGCCTGTGAAATTCTCTACTCCATATGATGATCTTAATATGAAGGTCGAAACATTGGAGAAATTAAAGTAATTATTCTTGACATGACTTTATGTGGATTTTTCATTTGAAGGTGAGTTAGCTGATCTCACATGGAGGTAGCAGGGTTTTTCATCCTGTGTACAGGCAAATTGGCCTTTTAGGACATGCAATTTACAGACAAAAAAAATACTGTTGGTGGTGGTGGGCAATAGATAGTAGTTGTATGTAGTAGGAGAGACAGTTAAATGTGTGTAGCGGAGTGGAGTGCCCTCCCACAATGAGTCCTTGGAGGTGTCATAATAATAATCATATATAAAAATGTGTTTCTTCTGTCAGTTATCATCTTTATGTATCACATTATGAAGGAAAGTTTTGTTTGTTTTAGGAGTATTGATGCAAAGACAACAAAGATTACATCAGTACTTAAGGTAACAGTAATAAAGATATAAATTAGTAAATAACATGTTATG
Source organism: Typopeltis vanoorti (assembly GCF_054136105.1). Taxonomy (NCBI): domain Eukaryota; kingdom Metazoa; phylum Arthropoda; class Arachnida; order Uropygi; family Thelyphonidae; genus Typopeltis; species Typopeltis vanoorti. Next base: position 72,942,763 of record NC_143567.1, on the reverse strand, counting down.
TACAAAAAACCAGCTTTAAAAAAATTAAGTTGAGCAAAGCAGTAGTAGCTACATATAAATAGAATTTATAATCAAATGTGTTTGTATCAGTTAATTCTTTTTAAAAAGTTAAAAACTTCATGCAGCTTATCTGAGTCTGATAAGATCTGCCTTAGTGTAGTTCAGTCAGAATAATAAAAAATTCATTCCTTTTTTGATTGAACGTGACAAATGGTGAGGTGCATCTTACATTGTTCACACATGGAGGGTCATCAGCCCTCTGTAAATAACAATGTGTAAAAATGACTGTGACCTATGCAAAGCCTAGTAAGACCAACTTCCTCTCTTCTGTTTCTCCGTTAACTACCAACGATTAATTTTAGGCTTAATCTCATGCAATTTATTTGTCAGTGCTTTCTGCCATGTATAAGGAAAGTGAGGAGTCAATTATATAAATTTATCATAGAATAAGAGTACATTATCGAACACATGAAACCATCAGAATACAAAACTGTGGATCTAAAAGTTGGGTTAGAAATAATAAAACAGCTTATCAAAAACTGGAGATGATAAATAGGAGAATTTTGAGAAAATTTAAAGGAACAAATAGGTTCCATCAATGACAAAGTCATATTAAAATGTTAGAAAGGAAGTTGATGTTATTATAATTCAAGAATATAGGTGCAGAGTATGGTCACTTAAACATAGTGAGAAAAGCTTACCAAAACTTCATTTCTCGCATGAACAAAAAATCCCAGAGGAGGATTGGAATCTAGGTGGATTAATGTAGTTAATAATTCTTTAAAAGATAAACGTGAGATTTGAGAGTGCTGGAAACCTGATGACAGATATTAATTGAGGGGGGGGGGGTATTGTTAGTAAGCTAGTAAGTAATAATTCAAACTTAATTGTTTATCCCTGTCATAGTATCCTGTACACCCTTGAAGATATGTATTGGGAAATGATGATGATGGAAAGAAAATGTCTGTGTTCTTTTTCTTTTAGAAGCATGTCTTATAATAAAAACTTAATTGTGCACCCAAATAAATCATTGCACATAAATTAAAGATGCCAAGAAATTATATTCTTGGTTTAATCCTTTATCCAAGTGTAAGCAAACCAAGTTTGCATGTGAAATAACTTCATGACTAGGCAACTTGTATACAGAGGCCAATAACTTCACATCATTTGCCTTAGCATCCCATTATGCAAAGCACATATCCTTACGGACATGTAAAATGCTATGCATTATAGGAAGGGTCACTACCCAGACCAGTTTCGACCTTTATTGAGGTCTCATCAGTGGGAGCCAGACCCAGAAGTGATACCATTGCACATTTTGACAGAAACATAAAAACTTAAATTCATAATGCAATTTTCACTTTATTTTAATAGTATAATCAAATTCAAACTTTTCTAGAAGAATTCCTGTCAGACATGAAATACAGTTGACAGCAATTTGTCTCACCATAATAGAATATGCAATAAAGTATATCTGAATTCAAAATTAATAACATAAGAGTATTTTTATTTAAACTATTTGCTGTTTTTTAATTTTTCCCTTTCATTTTTAGGACTAATACATGGAGGAGTGGTTATAATGTTTTGCAATGCATGATTATATGGTAAAACATTGTAGTCATCTGTGAAATACATAGTATTTTTTTTTCTGGTTTAGTTTACTTTTGATGTTTTACAATACAGTAAGCTGTAAAGGTTGTCTCAGAATATGAATTGATATATCTGTGCAGAACAGAATTCTCATACCTAATATACCCCAGTCATGTTTATGTGAACAATAATTGTTGATTATTTCTCAGCTATTAGTGTCTCTTTTTTACTCAGCGGTATTGGTAATATTGTATATATATTAGAACTTATCATTTCATTCATATATTTAGATATTTTCCTCTTATTGTTATATCAGGAAAAAAAACACATACATGAATTATTACCTTGCTTTTCTTTTGCTAGAAAGGGCATAGTTAAAAGCATAATTTTCTGGTTCTCTTAGAATCTGTTCACACATCATGTTAAGAAACTTAGTAGTTTTGTTTAAGCAAAAAAATTAATGGATTTAATTAGTGATAAGCAGTCTGTTTAGCTGCATATAATCAATAGCCAAGTTCTAAAAGGGAAAAAATATATGATAAATGATTTGTAGATTTAAACCAGCGGTTCTCAACCCTGTGCCTGCGACCTCAAATGCGCCTGCTGTCAATTATTAAATAAGGAAAAAATAAAATTAAAACTGGAAAATATGTCTTCTCCTAGTAATAATATTTATTGGAATCGTAAAAAGTGTTAGCATTTATGTTAATATTATGAACATTTTGTAATTCCTCTGTCTTTGAGTGTGAGTGTTACCAGTGCCAATTTTTGTTCTATGTTTTATACATTTAGTCTACTGGCAACTGTACACTTGAGGAATGTGTCACCACTTCACAGATGTTGTTGGCACGCTTGACCATACATTGTTTTCTCGCGTTTAAAAATTTTGCCCCAAAACTTATGGATCTGAGAGCTGAATCAGAAGTAAAACACTTGACCAAAGACTAGAGGCCGCAGATATGAGAGTCCTGAGAAAGATTAGGGGCATGACAGATGGCATCAATAGCAATATCATATTAAAAACGAGGATATTAGGAAAGAACTTGACATCGTCAGCATCCAGGAATGCGTTAGCAGAGCTATCCTCAGGTGGTATAGTCACTTAAACAGAATGGGCCAGGAAAGATTAGCCAAAGAAGTGTTCTCTGCCAGGTTGGCAGGAAAAAGACTCAGAGGAAGACCAAGATATAGGTGGATTGATACGGTAAAAATTGCCTTAGAAGATAGATATATAAATATAAGATCTGACAATGTTGTAGCTTTGACAAGTAACAGATTGATTTGGCAGAAAATTGTAGGTAGGAAGTTAGTAATGGTGTAAATTTTTCATGTAGTACTATCATATCCTGTATATCCCTTGAGGGTAAATGTCAGGAATTTGATGATGATAATTCCAAATAAAAAACAGTGAACCTATAAATTCAACAGTGATTGGTAAGAAGACTATTATTTTATCCAGAGTAAAGAGAAATGCTTTTCTTAATGTACAATGCTTTAAATTAGTTAAACATTATATTAAACTAAATAACATTTAGTTTAATATAATAAATGTTATGTTACATGCATATTTATCTTACTTTCATAGTTAATTAATTTATTAATTGTTATCATTTGATATGATAAGCAAGTATAAATTTTCATAGAAAAAAATATTGATGCCTGCCACTCTCTTCCCAATTCCAAATGCACTTACGATCACAACCAGGTTGAGAACCCCTGACTTCACCTCTTGGGGATTTACTGGAGCAAAAGAATGTTGTTATGAAGCCTTTTCTGTCATTTAAAATAAAATGACATTTAAGAAATAAATAATTATTATGTTTTTTATTATTATTAATAGACCTTCAAAGAGTCAGACTCGTCTCAGGAGATTGCTCATCCAGTAACAGGGTCTGTTATATTGTACCTTATGCTGCTATTTTATTTCCTCTACTTGGTCACTAATTCCTTTCATATGAATGTGATAAAATCTTTCACCAGTTGAAATATTTGTATCATGCCATCTCTTGGAAGTTTATTTTGCACTTGGTTAGACTATAATAAATTTAGTTTAATCCTTTATCCAAGTGTGAGCAAACAAAGGTTGCGTCTGAAAATATCTTCAGGAACGATGCAAGGTGGTGCCTCTGTTGGCAACTCGTAGCAAAGGTGGACCAAGCTCTCATCACTCCTTGTCTCAGTATCTCACACTATGCATTAAGGGAAGGACCACTACCCAGACTGGTTTCGACCTTTATTGAGGTCTCGTCAGTGGGAGGCAGACCCAGAAGTGGTGATACTAAGGCAGAAGCAATGGAGAGGTAATATTTACCTATATGAGTTACCAACCAGTGTACCACCTTATTATAAATTACTCTGGATTTAGAGAAATATGTTGGAAGTTTATTTTGCACTTGGTTAGACTGTAATAAATTTAGTTTAATCCTTTATCCAAGTGTGAGCAAACAAAGTTTGTGCCTGAAAATATCTTCAGGACTGAGACAAGGTGTTGCTTCTGTTGGCAACTCGTAAAACTGATAAAGGATTGAACTAAATTTGAACTATATTTTCAGGTGCAAACTTTGTTTGCTCACACTTGGATAAAGGATTAAACTAAATTTATTATCATGCCACCTCTTCTCTGCTTGCCTACCAAGTTCTGCATTTATCCTTTCATCCTTCTCCTCTCATAGCTAACATACAAGCATCATGAAATTTTATTCATTTATGTTATTTGTGTAGTTACATATCGTTAGACACTCTTCAGAGTTTCTCAGTCATGATGAAAATCAGGTAATTAAATCTGTGCATAGTAGTAGTAGTCCAAGCCTTGTATCAGTTGTCATCTCTATGATTAAGCTTTATGTGAAACAATAACCTCCTTATCTCCTCTTGTCAGTACTGTCCATCATAGCATCAGTGTGCTGAACAGCCTTAACACATTTACGTCGGGGAGTGTTTCGCATGTTTATTGTACTGACGGGATATCTCGTTACCGTTTGTTTGCTGCTTCTGCATCATGCCGGTGGGCTGAACTGATGCAAAGTTTATAAGGTCTTGTTAGTTTCAACCCTTTCGGTAGAATTTTATTGCCATTTGTTTGTATGCCACTCCACGTTCGGCTGGTGGGCCGCTTCACTGACACAAAGTTTATATGGCATGTTAGTTGCAACTCTTTTGGTAGAATTTTATTTGAAGTTAGCATTTGTGATCTGTCTTAATGACATTAAAAAATTGAAATGCAATCAACCAAGCACAGTATGTAACTAAAAACAATTGTCCTAACATTTGTTCAAATTTTCAGTTACATGAAATCAGTGTATAGTCAATTAGGTATTTCATGAGGTGTTTCATTAGGTAGTGCTGTTTTTATCCCAGTTGTCTATTTGCACTGTTTGTTGACAAATATATTACATAGACTGTAAATTTCTCTGTACCTTATTCAGTGATACAATAAAATTACTTTTTTTTTTTTTTTTTTTTGCATCTGCAATATAGTGGCTGTTAGTGATTTATATTTCTTAAACAAATCCCTTTTCATCTATTCATAAGTTTTTTTTTTTTTTTTTTAATTATACCCATCATAAATACAAATATGAAAGTTTAGAGTTTATAGGATCACATATTCTTCACTGCACCCAGATACTTATAACACAAGCACATATATAATATCACAGACGTAAAATATTCATAATCCATTTTACATTACTGAAAGTATTTTTATTCACATCTATTCTTTCTCTTCCTATATTTGCTATTCTTTACATCTTTTAGTAAATCAAGTGTAGTAAATAATAATCAAATATATCATTCTCTTTAATTATTGTTTTTTAATATATTCTTCAATTCTTTTTGAAAAAAATTGAAAAGAACATTCCTTTTCATCTATTCCCTTCTCCTTAGTGCTGGATTAGTTACAATCGAAGAAATTTACGAAAAGCAGAGCATTCGAAGATATGCAGGAATGAAATTGCTGGTAATTTTGCTTGCTATGCCAGATAGTTAGGTTCACAGTGAGCGAGCTACTACTGCCCTGACCTGAACATGTTAACACCTCTTTTAGTATTCCTGACTGTGTGTCTGGTCAGTGTTCTTTACCACTGCTTGTTTCATTTAGCAGTTTTTATTTCAAGGATATCTTTTTCTCCCGTTTTCATGTCACCATTATCATCTCTAACTCCTTTAACAGCACTCTTTCCTCCATGCCTAAGCTTCTTCAACAACCTCAGAATATTTTGCCACCTTCTTGATATTTATTTTCTATATTCTTGCCAAAGTCCTCCCATGATTTGTTTAGCTAGTTTTACACAGTGTTTAGCATTCTTGCATTTGTCTCTGTATTCTCTAAGAGCACAAGCTGACTTATTTGCCAGGAACTTTTGATAGGCTTTCTTCTTTTCCTTCACTGCCTCTTTAACTTCCTGTGTCCACCACGGAGTTCTGATTTTTCTATCCTTGCCGGCAACCTTACCACATGCCTCTCTGGCTGAATCAATCTAGGTTTTCTTCAAGGCTTGCCACTGAATCTACAAGGTTTAGTTCCTGTTCTCAAACTCTTTCATTTTTTCTTCAATAATGTTAGTGTAGTTTAGTCTACACATCTGAGAGCTGCTCAACTTTTATTCGCTTTAAAACTTTCTTACATGTTATTCTTTTCAATATGAAATTCAATTTTATTCTGCTCAAGACTAAATTGGGATCACTTCTAATTTCAAATCCTCTGTACACTCTGGTGTCCTGCACCAGTGGGAAAACACCACTATCAACAATAACATAGTCATTGAGACTTTTCTTATTCCTTGCCTCTTCTCTCCATGTGAATTTGTGCACATTTTTATGTTGGAACATTGTGTTAGCAATAACCAGTCCATGTCCTGAGCAGAAATCCAAGAGGTATTTGCCATTATTATTAGCTTTGTTCTTTTCTCGAATTTTCCCAATATATTTTTGTATGTCTGACAATCATTTCTTACTCTGCTATTTAGATCTCCAACAAGGACCAACTTTTCCTTTTTCATTGGGTCAGCTACTTTCCCTAAATCCTCAAAAAATTCCTCTACTTCTACCTTAGTAGAACCTTCTGTGGGACCATAGGCACAAATAAGTCTCATCGTCCCGTTCTCCCATTCTCATATTTGCCCACATCACTCTACTTGAGACTGCCTTCTATTCAAGAAAATTAGCCTCGTATTTAGTGTTGAATACAATGGCTACTCCTTCTTTTCCTTGATTGTCATTGCCTGAATATAACATTTTGTATTTATTGCTCAGAAATATCTCACCAGTTTTGGTCTTTTTTGTTTCAGTCACCCCTATTATGTCGATCTGGTACTTATCTAATTCATCAGCATTTCTTTGCCATTCAGGCTTCTTATGTTGATAGTACCAATCTTTAACGCTGGTGATGTTGAGTTTGGGTGTTTTTTCAGATTTGTTCCAGTAGTTGACTTTTCGCTGTTCACCCTGGTTCCCTGTGAAAACAACGGGGACCTTGTTTAACCGGGTGACGTCCCAGCCGGCATGAAATTTTGTCATGTTGTACCATCATTTTTTATTTTGGTTTAAGCCAATAAGAATACAATTTGGTCAGCTAAATCCCAAATTGCCAGCCTATCCTCGTTCGTTCATGGTGCTCTACAAGAAGGTGAGGATTGGACATTATGTCAAATGCCCTGGTCGGTTCTCCACATTCCTTTAAAGGCTATGTGGAGGTCTCCTCTTATTTATACAGGTTTGAACCCTTAGGTGCCCCTATTTTGGAGGAAAATATAATAAAATACTAACATTGTAAAAAGATTCATAATTAGAAATTATGACTGTTTTTACGTTATCCACCTCCTGAAACACAATTCCACTAACAGTGCATTATATTTCTGAGCTCTAACATTCAAAACCTTGTAATAATAAACAGTGTATTATAGAAATATATAAAATTTGGATTGTTTTGTGTTCTTCACAATATTGTTATTCATTGACTGTAGCAATTATTTTTATTCTTTTTGAGTATCACGCTGCAACTTGTTTTTTTATTAGTCTAATACTATCATTTTTATTCTGATGATAATATTTTATTATATGGCATATGTAGTTGTATTTAGTAGAGGTTTCTAATTTCAGCATTATAACTTGACATCAGAAACACTGCAGTCTCTTGCGTTGAAGTTAGGGTGCAAAGCACAAAGTTTGCGAAATGCTCTGAAAAGTGTAGGAGTGGATAAAGAAACAGAAGTATCCAAGAAAGAGAGGGTATCAATAGAAACTCTTTCAGCTGTATCTGACATACTGAATCTTGTAAAATCTGTTATCTCATGGCTTGATAGGTAAGAATTATCTATTCTTCAGTTAAAAATGTCTGTATCTTAATCTCTGAAAGAGTAAAAGTATAATTCATATGATTTACTTATTTCAGAAGTAGTAAGGCTGTATGTGTGTGTGTGTGTGTGTGTGTGTGTGTGTGTGTGTGTGTGTGTGTGTGTGTGTGTGTGTCCATGCTTGGTATTTTTAACATATATATATATATATATGTTAAAAATACCAAGCAATTTTAAACCTGGTTTTTACTCCATTTCCCAAGTAAGCAAACAGACAAACAGTCAAGTTTGTGCCTGCAAGTGATGCAAGTCTAGCTGATCCTACAGGTAGTGCAAGACCAAGGCTACTTTCTACATATATATATATATTTATATATATATATATAAAAGAAAAAAATAATTTTGTGATCCCAACAATGATTAATTGAGATAATCATCATCTCATGTCACTGCATTGCTACTGAATGGTTTGTTATTGAAATTTTAACTTGATATATTGATGATTGGAGATATTTGTATAATGCACTTAGGCTTCATTTCCTGTTAGCTTTAGGCTTGGCTTTTGAATCATTCTAGAATTATTTATTTACCAGATATTACATGAAGAATGGTCACTTACTTGTAATTAATCACTTCTAATTGATCATTATTGAGAATAAGTCATATTTAAGTGCAACAGACAATCGTCACATGCTGATCTATATGAGAACTTATTATAAATAGTATTTATTGGTGACTGAATTTTCAGTCACCTAGTATCTGTGCTTCAGGTTGCAAGTCAAAATGAATAGAGTGGAATAGAATATTTAACTATAATAGTGTAGCATACTATATGATTCACATGTCATTAGAGTTGATCTGTCTGCTTAAAATGCTATTAGTATTCATTAGGTTATTAATAAAGTAAAAAAAAAAAATTATCGGTGATGCTGGATACTTAACAGATCACTTCCAAAAATTGAGAGACTTGAGGCGTTCATTTGTGTTTACATTTAGCTTCTTGAGTAGAGCTTCATAGCTTTCTTTGTCAAGTCTTTACATTAAGAAATGAGTTTTGTGTTGGGGGAAGGGATTGATTCCATTGAACATCTTCAGAAGCAGACAATGTCCATTGTTCCACCAAGACACTTACTTCAATCATTGTTGTCTATCTTCTCAAGATCTCTGGAAAGTTTCTATTTGGAACCTCCATAATTTGTTTGGAAAGACCAGAGTTTGAATTCTCTCTTGGACACAAAGAACGTTTATCAGAGTTGTTCAGCTGAAAGTTAGTTGACCAATCTTACATGGAGGTAGTAGGGTTTTTTGTCTTAGAAACTTGGATTTTTCATCCCACGAAACAGCCAGAAGAATATGCAATTTACAGACATACACTGCAGCAGAAGATGAGATGAATCTGTTACTCAGGTCCAAGTCACTTCAGAGGTGCTTGTTTAGATTTGTGAAATGGCATTTCCTTCTATAGCACTAAACCACTAGAAGAAAGACCTTTATAAGTTTGATTCTGATCACCACAATGAGTATGAGTCTCTTGGCTCCATAGAGGTCTGGTGTTAATAGTTATAATAAAAGAACTTTTCTTGGGCCATTTTTAGGTAGTTGTCAGTTTTGAGGGTTTCTTCTGGTCAATCAGGTTTTTAATCCTTTGCTCAAGAAAATCAACCATAGAGCTCTCACTATTTCAAACAATTTATAATGTTAGGGACCATGAGATGGGAAATAGTTGTGTGTCACATTTTCATCCCTAGATGCCTATGAAAATCATTGATAGCCTTAGACCAGCTTGTCAGTGATGCTAAGGGTAGATTGTTCTCCACCAGACTTCACAGAGTAAGTTAGGACTCAACAGCTCATCTCCTCCCCACCTCTTGGAAAATAAAAGGTGTTAACAGATAGTGGAATGTGCTTCAGAAGATATAGTGAGAGATTGTGTGCTCTAATCTGTAAATTTTCTTTTTTTTATTTACAAGGTTATCTTCCTCCATCTATTCTTCTCAAGACAGTGTACTTAGATTTGTTATCTTTTTGTATGGGTTTATCATGTACCTTGTTCTCAGCATGCTATGGCTGCTGGACGGAGTTCAATAGCATAAAACTAACTCCATAAAAGTTTTCTTAATAGAAGACTTATCAAAGATAGCTGTGAAAATGTGCTCCATAAACAAGATTCAAAAAAGGAATTGGTTGGATGTTTCTCTAAATCTAGATTAATTTAATAATAAGATGAGATACGTCTGGGTAGTGGCCCTTATGGGAGATATTATGGGAGATACCCAACCACCACCAAAGAGATTACTAAGGGATAATGTGGTGCTAGAGAAGGGAGTTGTACTTTGAAGTGAGCAAGGAAGGAAAAGGATATGACGTAGTACGGAAATGTAGGGGGCGCATAATTTAAAAAGGCAACGCAGCACCGGACCCAGACTTTTTCTCTCGTTCGTCGGATCCTCTGCCAGAGTCCCTTGCCAGTCAGTTGCCTGCTCTTGTGGGAGTCATACTCTCCGTGCCCTGATGTCCGTCCTGGTTTCTTGGGCGAAGCGTCGAGCCACAGGTGAGGAAAGAATGCCGAGCAGTCCTTGAGAATCTGCCGATAGAAAGTTCGTCCAGCGGAGCTGAGGTCTGGTGTGCAGTATAGAGACAGCCAAGCTTTGCTTAAACCTGCCGACCAGTGAACAGCAAGCACGTGTGGTCAATGTCCGAGATTCATCTAGCCCGAATCTGACGAGAAGGAAACAGCAGGTTGAACGGAACCAGGAACAAATCTGAAGGTGAAGCTGTATCCAGATGTGTATGATTTTGCAGCAGTTCCCAACTGGGTGGTAGAATAGAAACCTTTTCTTTGTTCAATGAAAGTGTGCAGAAAGAGTGATTATAACTTTTAATAGAACATTTAAGTCTAGAATATTGTGATTTCACGTAAGGACTCTAGAAACCTAGTTTAGAAAAACGGACTAAATTCCAAGACATGAATGTAGAAATTAGAGCATGACCTGAACGTCTGTGAATTCTACCTTAGTAGAATTGTGTCATTAATCTTTGTATTACTTTTGTTTGAGTGTTATGTGGATTTGATACCTGTGCTTGTTAAGATAGAATTAGAGAAATTGAGTGCATATATTTTATCTGAAATTGACATCGAAGTTAGTGCATGACAGAGTTAATCTTAATGGTGTTGAGTCATTAGTCTTTGTTTCACCTTTGTTTGAGTGCCATGTGGAACTGATACCTAAGCCTTGTTAAGATAGAATTAGAGAGATTGAGTGCTTATGATTTATCTGAAATTGATATTGAAGTAAACATGTGTCTGAGTTATCCATGACTTGTAATTTGTTTAGTGCATAATTAAATGTTTTTGTTTGATTTAACAATTGCCTTGCCTGAGATCATTTTCTACTGCAAATTTTTTTGCTATGTCGAGGAACTCGGGGAAAATTTGAAGTTGGACAGACTTTCAGCTCTTCATGCTGCTACGCAGTAAGCTGGTAGGAAAGGCGAAAGGCTTTCTCTGCTCATCACCAGTTCTGAACGGAACCCTAGATTATTCAAAATGTAAACAGATTCTAATCTCCCAGTTTTCAAAAATAAGGCGTGTAGGACCCAACCTATGGAAACTACAGAGGGTAATAGAGAAACCACATCAGACTTTTATAATAGACTGCTGACGATTGCAAGCACCCTGAACGTCTCGAATGAGGACAAGTCCCATTTAGACTGGGCTGTCTTTCAGCACTTTAGACAAGGGGTGAGGCAAGAACTGAGAGAAACAGCCTTCAGAAGAAATATAACCAACTTGGAGGAATGCTACCAGGCGGTAAAAGAAAGAGAGCAAATGCTAGGAGACATTCGTCCTGCAATTGCCACCGGATTCGTCAACCTTATTAAAGAGGAGAAAGAAACAAGCGATCACCTGGATACTGAGAAAGCAGGTCACAAACAGAAGGAAAAACACAAAAATCTAAAAGGGAGAGAAGAAGATAGAGTCGAACCTATCAATCAAATATCGGCAAGCAATTTAAATCAGAGTGAGGTTTGATCCATTATCAAACAGGAGGTCGAGCGATTGCAACAACCTGTGATGGAACACCTCAACGAGGTGCTTAGCCATCTGACAACAACCTCTGCAAGAGACCAGGAGACTTCATGTCCTCCAAATGAAAAAAAACCACAGAGTTAATTCATAAGGAGATTGAGAGAATGCAACAGCCTTTACTCGATCAATTAGATACTGTGATGCAGAAGCTGGCAGGAATATCTACTCGAGATCTTGAAGAATCGCCCTTGACTTCGGAAAGGGGCAATGAGAGAATTGATAGGGGGAGAGTACCTCCCAAATGTTTCACTTGCAACAGAATTGGGCACTTTGCCCATAATTGTTATATTAACAAAGGCTCCAAGAGGAATTATCAGGAAGAATCGAGATCTCACGTATTCATCAATCAAACCCGTAGAAAAGGTCCACGATATCAAAGACAGTCGTTTGGGTTAACGGTAGAAGGAAAGATTTGTGGGAAAGACTTCAGAGCTTTAGTAGATACTGACTCCCAAACCTCAGTCATTTCAGAAAGGTACTTCAGGGAACTAGAGCCCTATGTGAGGAAGAGGATCATATGCTTTAAGAATCCTATTAGACTGTCAGGAATATCCCCTGCGTCAATTTTCGCTTCCAAGAGGGTAAGATTGAAGATAATATTACCAGAACACAACATGTGTATTTGGCATGAGTTCTTTGTCCTGCACAGGACTTCTCTCCCACACATGGAGCTGATACTTGGAGATGATTTCCTGAACAAATACCAGTCCTCGTGTAATTACACCAGAAGGGAAATTACTCTCCTTGGAAAAAAGATGGCGGCCAGAAACAAAAAGGGATCATGTTACTTAGTTGAAGGAAAGTATTTATTCAACACCAAGACCCCATGTAAGGACGAATCAGTTCGAGCTAAGAAAAACAGAGACAACTAAGATCAGATAAAATACCCTCAAATGAAGATGATATAGCAAGTAAAAGTCAGAACACCATATATTGTGGGGTACTGGGAATAAATTGTGTTAGTATGACTAATGAAAGAGAAAGATTAAACGATGATAATAAAAGGAGCACTAGCTCACCACCTCCGACTTATCACAATAGAAACTGGCATTTTAGTTTTACTCAAGGGAAACATCAACAAGGGATGCAATATCCTAGGAAGGGAGTTGGAAGCTCGGAGACACCGAGGTTAGAAAAGACAAAATGTGAGAAAGACCTATAAGGAAAAAATTTCTTTAACAAAAAAAATTTTTTTTTTGACAGGGCGAGCCTTTGTTAAGTGCTGAGTAAAACTAAAAGTGGTTAACTTATAATTTCTTCAGAGCTTAACATGCAATTTAAAACTTTGCACATACTGATATGTCAAGCAGGTAAAATTAAATATAAAGGTGCCAGACAAATTAATAATTTTAGAATTCTGTTATTTATCCCTTAATATTATAATGTATTTTGTTGTGATTAAATCCACTGCCTAAGCTTTGCCAAAAATAGCATGTATGTTTTTACACTACTGAGTGAAGGTCTAACGGATCAAAGATTGATTGCCAGAGTCAATGCACATGCCAAGAGTACGTGTTGACCGTGAAGGGAAGGCACACGACTAACCCCCTCCCAACCACCACCACCAAAGAGATTACTAGGGGAGAATGTGGCGCTAGTGAAGGGAGTTGTACTTTGAAGTGAGCAAGGAAGGAAAATGATATGACGTAGTACGGAAGTGTAGGGCGCGTAATTTTAAAAGGCAACGCAGCGCCGGACCAGGGCTTTTTCTCTCGTTCGTCAGATCCTCTGCCAGAGTCCCTTGCCGGTCAGTTGTCTGCTCTTGTGGGAGTCATACTCTCCGTGCCCCGATGTTCGTCCCGGTTTCTTGGGCGAAACGTCAAGCTACAGGTGAGGAAAGAATGCCGAGCAGTCCTTGAGAATCTGCCGATAGAAAGTTCGTCCAGCAGAGCTGAGGCCCGGTATGCAGTATAGACAGCTGAGCTTCGCTTAAACCTGGCGACCGGTGAATGGCAAGCACGTGTCTTCAGTGTCTGAGATTCATCTAGCCCGAATCTGACGAGAAGGAAACAGCAGGTTGAACCGAACCAGGAACAAATCTGAAGGTGAAGCTGTATCCAGATGTGTATGATTTTGCAGCAGTTCCCAACTGGGTGGTAATGTAGAGACATTTTCTTTGTTCAATGAAAGTGTGCAGAAAGAGTGATTGTAACTTTTAATAGAACATTTAAGTCTAGAATATTGTGATTTCATGTAAGGACTCCAGAAACATAGTTTAGAAAGATGGACTAAATTCCAAGACATGAATGTAGAAATTAGAGCATGACCTGAACGACTGTGAAGTGCATAACCTTAGTAGAATTGTGTCTTTAATCTTTGTATTACTTTTGTTTGAGTGTTATGTGGATTTGATACCTGTGCTTGTTAAGATAGAATTAGCGAAATTGAGTGCGTATATTTTATCTGAAATTGACATTGAAGTTAGTGCATGACAGAGTTAACCTTAATGGTGTTGAGTCATTAGCCTTTGTTTCACCTTTGTTCGAGTGCCATGTGGAGCTGATACCTAAGCTTGTTAAGATAGAATTAGAGAGATTAAGTGCTTATGATTTATCTGAAATACATATTGAAGTAAACGTATGTCTGAGTTATCCATGACTTGTAATTTGTTTAGTGCATAATTAAATGTTTTCGTTTGATTTAACAATTGCCTTGCCTGAGATCATTTTCTACTGCATCCCCCCATAAAAATCGAACCACAGCAGGAGGCATTTTGGAAGGGAGGTCACGACTGTAGACTGAGAAAGGGATAAATTTGAGACTTGAGTTATTTTATATAAGATTCAGAAATTAAGGATACAATTCAGAGCTCGGTAGTGAAGAATCAAAGAAACTGGTGCTTTGATTCTTCACTGTTTGAAAATCTAGCAACTTAGGGTGGCGCAGCAAAAATAGAAATTTTCCCTGAGTCCAAATCAAGAACCAACATTAGCTCAGAAACGAAGGAATTGCCATTGTCTGGTGGGAATTTCTTTGCTTTCAACCTACGAACCAATCTGGCATAATAAAATACGGCCCCGAGTAAAGATTAGAGCATATAATTTTAGTGAGATAAGGGAAGGAAGAGACATAATTTGACCATAAAATAGAAAGGGGAGAACGTAACACATGGAATCTGATCATATGAAGATTTTGGATGTTTGGCATAATTACTTTGCAATCCAGTCAAAATTCTGGCATAAAGTATCTAGAAGGAATGTATCATGAGTACATTTCACTGTTAGTGTGTGTGTGTGCGCGCGCATGGGTGGGGGGACAGCCATTGGAAATATGAAATTTGAACTGATAACCTAGAGTAAATGTTCAGTTCAAAATACTGAACTATGAAGGTATAAAAGTTTTACAGTGACACACACTGTAATTCAGAAAGCTTCTGAGGGTTGAATTTTAGATGATTGCAGTAGGGCTATCATTGTATGTATCTAATGAAAAGGGGAAATAAAACAATATACAGGGTGCCCCAAAATTCACACAAGATTTAAATTTAGTGCCATTTGTGTGGTAAAGTGTTACCAACGAGAAAAAAAGACAGCGTGACAGCTGACAGTTCAGGGTTATTAAAAATGGAGCACTACACGAAAGAACAATGCATTTTCATTGTTGAGCAATATTTTAAAAATAATGAAGGTTTGGCAGCTACTGTTTGCAATTTTCGTACAAAATATGGTCGGAATAGTGATTTAACTTCATCAACTGTGAAAAGATTAATTAAAAAATTCAAGGAAACTGGATCAATTAGTGATCTTATACACTCTGGCCGTTCTTCAACAAGTCGTTCAACAGAAAACATCGAAGCAGTTCGTGAGAGTGTTGCTGAGAGTCCAGGAACATCAATTACCATAGTCTTGAATTGCGCATTTCGAGAAGCTCTCTACAGCGTATTCTCACGAAAGATTTGCATCTTTATGCTTACAAAGTTCAATTGACACAAGAACTGAAGCCTACTGACCACACACACACACACACACACAGCGAAGAGAGTTCGTTGAATGGATTATGGAACAACAACAAGTGGATGCTTATTTTTTGAACAAAATCATCTTCAGCGAATGAGGCTCATTTTCATCTTGATGGCTTCGTTAATCGACAAAATTGTCACATTTGGGGTTCAGAAAATCCACGAGTGATTGTTGAGAAACAAATGCATCCACAACGTGTCACTGTTTGGTGCGGATTTTGGGCTGGAGGCATCGTCGGTCCATTCTTCTTCGAAAATGCGGCTGGTAAGGCAATAACAGTTAATGGTGCTCGCATCGCGACATGATAATCCAGTTTTTTGTGCCTAAATTGCAAGATATGGATGTGGACGACATGTGGTTTCAACAAGATGGTGCCACATGTCATACAGAAACAATTCGATTACTGCATGAGTCATTTCCTGGTCGTGTAATTTCCCATTTTGATGATCAGAATTAGCCACCCAAATATTTTCTTTGGGGTTTTTTGAAGGCTAAGGTTTATGCCAACAAGCCCACAACCACCCACGCATTGAAGGGGGAAATTGAGCTCTGTGTCAATGAAATTCAGCCACATTTATGCAAAACGGTCATGAAAAATTTCGACAAAAGAGTGCGTATGTGCCAGCAAAGCCGTGGAGGCCATTTACCCGATACGCTATTCCATGCCTAACCCTATACTGTATACTTTATGAATCAATAAGAAATTACAATTTTTAATTAAAAACCTGTGTTTTCTATCAAAATTACTTCTTGCATGAATTCTGGGACACCCTGTATAAGAATTATAGAAAATTTCATCATTCAGTATTCCAGATAAGATTTATGTAAGCATGCTGGATCAAAGGCCAAGAAAAATGGTAATTTAAAATTATAATTAACTATAATTTTACTGTAGTTTTTAAGGAATGTAGAGCTTTTATTTCAGAAATAGACATAGCTTTGGCGACTTTGAAGCTTAACTCTTGTTGGCTTCAGGACTAATAAGATGAGTAGCATCGTGTTTAGCATTGTGGAGAAAATTGAAATATGATTCTTAATCAAGAGCCATATCTGAATTTCAAATAAAGAAAATCAAGATTTTTTTTATTACCCTGGTTAAGTTCATCTTCTGCTTAATGGATTGTTGGAGAGATTGATAACTTGTTTATCAATTGGTAATTTAGCGGATCTTTGCAGGTGTCATTCTAGGATTTTGTTCAGATTTTTGTTATTTTTTTTCTCTGTAACCATGTTTTAACAGAGAATGAACTTTGAATGAATGTCTAGCTTCTACTGTTTATTTTATTTATTTATTTTTTTTGAACATCTAGGGAAAAAAATTTCTTCTAGGATTCTCCTGAAATATCATCTGTATCAGCACAAAGTTGTCTTCTTTCTTACTATCTACTAAAGATAAATTGACTCCATTATTCTTACCTGTCCCGTTCTTGTTGACTTTGTTATTTTGGACATACTGGCTATTCTGTTAGGATCAGAATTGAAGAACATCAAGATTACATTAGATTTCTAGAATCTAAGTTCAGGCCTTGCTTCTCATGCCATCAACATTAGACATAGAATTCATTGGAATCAAACAATGTTACAGCATAGTAGATTTAAATTTGATCGTCTATTCTTTGAAACATCCTAATCTTAATCGAACAGACTGTATGCCTGTTTCCAAGTTTTGGGTAGTAATAGCCATAAACTGTTCATAATTTTTATTTTTTTAATTACAAAACTATACCTTACCTGTCTCTTTGGAACTTTAATAGTGCTTTCTCCTGCTCACTCAGGGGCAGCTGAGACATATGAAAGCATTGTTTTATAATATTTTAAATGTAACTATTTCTTTTGCTCTCTCCCTGAATGATGCTCATGTTACAGTGAGCAAACTATATAGAAGTTGTAAATAAATTCTAATTTCCTTTTCATGTGTTAAACAATTTTTTAAAAAATATATCTTTATATCTACTACAAGTTTTTTATAAAATGTCTGCTAACGTGCGTAATCTTCTGATGCCTCTGAATCGCAGTTCTTCCCATCAATGATGGAATCTAACTCAGATTTGCACTTCCTCAATATTTGTCTTGGTAGGGTTAAGTTTCTCTTTTCCCTGAAGTCTTCTGTTCTTGCTGATATCAATAACTTTGTCCTAGTTCTTTTCTGTCATTAAAGTTTTAAACATTTTTCATGTGTGAGGTATATGCAAAACATTTTAATTTCTTTTTTCATCAAGTAAAATCAAGGGTGTGAGATATATTCAAGGACAAGTTCTATTTGAGTAAATACAGTAATTTCTCTGCCTACCTGAAGCAAGCCAGTTGAACTGACACCAGAGGAATACTCTTATCCCTCCTTATCGCTCTCCAAGTTAGTTATCAACCTAATAATGTGTTGAGAAAAACACATTATTTTCATTACCTCCACAATTTCACATGCTAAACAATTAAAAGCTTTGGAGTAGCCTATGAAGCACATTAGCAAAGAAGTCTAAACTCTCTAAACGTCTCAATGATTTGTCTAAGGCAGGGGTCACCAAACTTCTTTGACCGTTGACCCCTTCAAGAGTTTCTTGACTTTTTATCGACTCCCTCTATTTTATTATTACGTAGTTATAATAGGACAAGCAAAAAAGACGCTTATGTGAGTTTTTAGATTGTTTATTTTATAGTTACAGTGTTTCTTGTATGTATAATATAGTATATATTGTTATATTGGCTTAATGTCAAAGGGATACGTTTCTGTTTTTGACATCCTTCTTAACATTGCATATTTGATAGGAGGGATAAATAATATATAAAATATAAAATTTAATTTAGATAACAAAATAACAATAATACAATCTTCCTATAGGTATATATAGGATGTACAAAACTACCAGCCCTGCTCAACTCTTCAACATATTGAAGTTTAGTTCGTGAATGAATAACGATCGAATTATAATATGTATGTTGATGAATTTTAGAACATTAACGCTCACTTGTATGTCGATGTGCAAAAATGAGACTGGGATCGAATACGTGTAAGTATAAGTAAATAAGCAACCACGCACGTGTTGCAATCTCGCTCCCGCCGGGCGGGAACCACTGACATCCGTTTATTGGTAAATACGTCATTTTGGCCTACATGATTGGCCTCCATAATTATTTTCATGACCTTGCTCCATCTTATAGGTCCTATTCGTGTCACTGCTTCCATGATTCACTCTTAATTGCGTTGTCAATCATCAGGATGGAGGTAATCCAAGTTAACCGAATTAAATATTACCCGTACAATGATGTCTTGTATTTTTCTATCGACCCCTAACAATGTTATATTGGCCCCTGGGGGGGGGGGGGGAGGTGATATCGACCACTGGTCTAAGGCAAAAGATCTGATCTCTATATCATTGTCTTTCTTGAAACTTGCTTTTTCCTCAGGCATCTCTGTCTCGACTTTAGCCTCAATTTTATTTAGAATGATCTATAATAGAATCTTGCTTGCATGAGAGATTAAAGTAATAGTTCTGTAGTTCTTGCAGTCCTTCATATCTCTTCCTATGCAGTGGTGTGAATACTGACTTCTAGTCTCGAGGTGATAATCCTGTCTCCCATATCCTTATAATCAATCTATGAGATGCTCTTATCCCTCCTTATCTCCTTATCCTGTGGTCTTAATTAACTCTGCCTGGATTTCATCTGCACCTGGGGCCTTATTGTTATTAAGCTCATCTTTTTTTTTAATTTTTTTTTTTTTTATTGTTTTATTTCTAGTTCTGTCAGTACTGCTCTGTTCCTATCCTTGATAACATTTAATTTTGGCTTCAACTTGTGCTTAAGGTCATTAACTAACCCAAACATCCTTTCGTGTTTGTGCCTTATCATCTGGAACTATCTCTTCACATTTTGTAGCATATTTTACCTGGTTCTTCCTGATGGCTTTGATATGCCACAGTATGATCTTCACTGTCCTTGCACCAACCCTAAATCAACCAACCTTCTTGCTGTATTTTCTGACTTCTTTATGCAATCTCAGATCCATGTTGAATTTGAGATGCAAGGCTCTTTGGTCTTCTAATTGGGCCTAGATACTTCTTAGCTATAACCTATATTATAACCTTGTCTCCTTCCTAGAGCATTTCAGATGCATTCTCCTCACTAGTCTGTAAAAGCGTATCCAACTGTTTTGATGTTTCTTTGTGAACCCACTGCATATTTTAGCAGTGGGTTTACTCTGATATCCAGTCTAGAACAGGATTGACCTGGTTTTACTTTGGCTCTTACTGGCTGTGATGGTCTTTACCATTCAGAATCACACTGATATTCTCTCTAACGATAGAATTCATTTTCTCATACAATAACAGTATCATAACATTAGATAACTACAAGGTTTTCTTTAGTAAATTTAGGGAAAAAGTATTCTCTCCTCCTTCCTCATAGACAACTTCTCTTGAATAAATACTCCCTAAAAAGGTATTGCTACTTGAAGTTAACTACACCCCCCCCCTCCCTTTCCTTGCTGTCTCTGAAACAAACAGAAACAGCTTTTATAGAAGGATGATCATAATTGCTCGAGATTTCAAACTTAATAAAACAAGAAGTACTAAATAAAAGTAAAAAAAAAAAAATTGCAGATAACACTTCATTATGTTTATTTTCTTATAGCATCATACAATAGTATTCTTTGATTCTTATATCAGATTATTTTTAGGCATTTGTATCTGTGTATATTTTAATTTTGATATTATTTTTATTATAAAGGAAATATGAATGGAACCCTTAAAATTGGAGGACTGTGCTTGTCTCTTTTAGTTGATGTGGAAATCAGCTCCTGACTTTGAGTCTACTATGCTTCACCTTCTTACCCCAATCATTTTTTCCCCCTCACATTGCACTGTTTTGTGGCAGGAGTAGCTTCTTTTCTTTCCATTTCCTTATCAGCGCAAGACAACCCTAGACTGTATACCCATGACCTCTCTCCTATTTATAAATGATCTTGTATCACTAACCTCAAAATCTTATCCACAGTTTTCCAATGATAACATGTTTCGTTCATCTTTTTCATTTGACAAACCTTGCACTGGCCCTGTATCTGAAGTGCCATCTTCCACAGTCAGTGTCTTAATACCAAATCTCCTTACAGTGGGATGAGGACCTTATCAACTTCAGTACTACTAAAATACAATGTTGCCTTATTTCACTGCCAGAAAAACTACTGCCACATCCACAAACTACTGGCACGTGACATCCACTCCTCTGCATCCAAAAATCAAGTTGCCTTTTTCTGCCCAAGATGTTATTTTTCACTTGTACAACTCCTAACACTATAAATCCAAAATCTGCTCTACATTAGAATATTGTTTTCAAATATATGGGAAGCTGTCCAGAAGAGGGCAATTTGGTTAATTGATGATCCTTTTCTCACTCACACACACACACTCCAGTCACTATCTCATAGATGTACACTTTCCACTTTGTGCCTCTTCATGTATTTTCATGAGCACTGTTCCATTGAACTGGCCGTAACTATTTCTCCACTTTCCCTCAAACTCACAAGCAGGCTGCTGGTCAACATCCATTCACTGTTCAGTTGAAACATTCCAAACCAACCTCTACCTCTGTGCTTTGGAGCCATTTTTCCCCATGCAGTTTTCCCTTAGGACTACAACTCACAGTTGATCAGAAAACACCATCAGCAAGTTTCTACTTGACCATTTGCCTAGACACAGCATTGATTTAGCTTTTGCAACTTCTCTCGTATGTGTGGAATTGATATACAAAAAGATAATTTTAGACATGTTGCCATCCATTTAATTAACTGTTATGAATATGTAAATTATTTTTAAATTGCTATCAGAGCTGTTTTTAATGTTGTTTTGGAAGAGTTCACAAACAAGTGCCAATCTTTTGACTCATTAATTTGATTCATTTTTCTGGAAATGTCAACTTCATTATGACAGGAACAAATTTCGTGTTTTTGTGTTTTTTTTCCCCCATAACATGAAGCTAGGATTTTGTTTGTTTCTGAGCTAATATTTTCCATTGTTAAAGAAGTGATCCAAGCATTTAAGATTGTTGTTTGTATAAATTTAAATCTCTAACATTCTCAATTTAATTCTTTCTGTTCATTCAAATGAGATTTGTTGAGAACCTCATAGATATTCTTGTCTGATGATGATGATGATGATTCATATTCATACTTGAAAGATTCGTAAATCATTAGTATACAGTATCTTGCAATTCCTGAAAGTCTGTACTGTGTTGCACTGGACTTGCTGCAGATTCTAAGTTTGGGAATGGTATCAAATACTTGTTTTATATTGAAAATCCAAGTCCATCAATTAATCAGAGTTAACACTTTATTACCTATTTTTGGTTCTCTCCAAATGATTAGCACTTCAAAAGTTAATACAGCCCTTTCTTCTTCCTCCTCCTCATCATCAGATTCCTGACCTGTACCCTCAGGTAGGCTTACAGACATTGAATTCATTAAATCAAATTAACTTCACATGATAAGAAGCAATAATGAAGAGTCTGCTTTTTATTTGTCCCCTAAGTAATGTTCCTTTTTTCACACCCAAAGTAATGCAGTACGTACCATTTGGTCAGTGGTATGTCACTGTTTTGTGATGTACAGCTCTTTTTAAATGTTATGTTAGTATCTGTCACACAATAGTGCCATGGAAGGATTAAGGATTATATAATCCATTTAGTCTGTACCTCAGTTGGTATTGATGATGCCATTCATTTGGAAAGACTTGGGTTCGAATCCCATCTAGGATGCAAAGAACTTTTATCAGGGCTTGTCAGTGGAAGGTGAGCAAGTCACTCTCATACAGAGGTAGCAGGATCTTTATCTCCAAGAAGAATACATGCATAGAAGACTATTGGAATAAGGATTAACCAACCTATTTCATTACATTTGGTATTGAATGCCTGCATGATACAGTGTGGGGCTACACACAAACATAGAACAATCTGTTTCTGTTTGCCATGAAATTTTTTCATACTGTTACTTCATGCGACCAGTCTTCTCACATTGGTTGATGAAGTTCATCTGTTACAAGCATGTGTGTCCACAGTAGAATTCAAACCCACAGTCTGAAGAGTATACTATCCACTTTGACTCTACAGAGACTAAGAATATAACTTTTTCATGCTGTTACTTCAGACTGATGAAATAAAAAAAAAATGAGAAATTCAAAGATGGCTAAATATAAGTGAAAACTCTGCAAGTTTGTGGAAGATGGGTCTCTATCCTTCTCATCCATCCTAGGATAGGTTGAGCCCCCCCCCCCTCTAATGAGGGGTGTTGCTGACGAATTAATGCAGCCGGCTCGTCAATCCTCTGTTGAATCCCCTAAGGGCAGTATTCATGACTCTTTCTGTGTGCATTCACAGGGCTGGTTTGCCTGCTTGTGGGAGGAAAAACCCCAGATAAACTGGGTGGAAAAGTCCTGCTGTCCATGCCCAAGACCGGCTAACTTGGTTATGTTTGAGAAAGATCCTGAAGCTTCTCAAGTCGACGATGGGAATCAAACCCAACACATTGCTTTCCCAGGCATCTGGTTGTGAAGCGCATAGCCACTAGGACAGTGGTGTTCAATCTTTTTTACTACGCGAGCTACTTTTCTATAATAAGTTATTCGCTGATCTACTCTCTTATATAGATCATGTTCCCCCAACCTGATATCTCATTATGCAAAAATAAACAACTAAAAACTTTATTTGTGTATTTAAAAATTTATTTATCACTTTTGATTATTTTAATACAACAAAAAAAAATATATATATATTGGAATAAAATATTTATTTCTCTATTTTGGAAAAACCAAAGTTAGAAAAAGCAACAGATTGATTACAAACTCACAAGTTACAAGAAATGCTGGTTGATTAAAAAAAAAAAAAAAAAAGTTAATATGAAATTTGGCATTGTTTGGACCTCGCAATATTTTAACAATGAAGTCATTTGGAAGTATGCACATGAAAAATTCCCAATATTAACTGATATTGCGCGAAAAATTCTGTCGTGTTTCGGATCGTCATACTTGTCAGAATCTGCTCTTTCAAATATGAATGTCATAAAAAATCAATGAAGAAGTGGCCAATCGCAGACAATCATTCAATTGATCATTTGTAATTTGGTTTCTTAATTGATTTTTTATGACGGTCATATTTGAAAAAGAAAATTCTGACAAGTATGTCGATCCGAAACACGACAGAATTTTTCACGCAATATCAGTTAATATTGGGAATTTTTCATGTGCATACTTCCAAATGACTTCATTGTTTATTGATTTTAAATGTAAACTATTCTGAATGTTTATTATCTCAAATTCTACTTCAGCTTGGTTTATATCAAACAGCCCACTAATTTTATTTGAAATTTCTGTGATGTTCAAGTTTTCTTGAAATGGATTATTGATAAAAGATACAATCATTTCAGTTTTATTAAAATCTTTAAATCTTGAATTTATTTCTTTCTCAACTAATTCTATTTCACGAATAAATTCTTTACTAAATGAAACAAGCAGTGATAGCACAGTGGTAAAAAACACTCAACAGGCATACAGTCAGGAATATATATCTATACTTGAAGTAGAAAAAGCCATCAAAGGCTTGAAATGTGGAAAGGCAGCATGATATTCGACCAGAAATGCTGAAATATAGTGGTATGTATAAAAGTCTTACAGTGGCTGCACTGCATAGTTCAGAAGGCATGGACAGAGGGACGAATTCCTGATGATTGGAGTAGAGCTCTAATAGTACCCATATATAAAAAGGGAAATAAAACTGAATGTGAGAATTACAGAGGTATTTCCCTACTGAGTGTTCCGGGCAAGATTTATGCCAGTATACTTGATAAACGGTTGAAAAGAATTGTGGAAAAAAAGTTTGATGAAGAACAAGCTGGATTCAGGCCAAATAGAGGCTGTCAGGATCAGATCTTCACTTTACGACAAATAGTTGAGAAAGCATGGGAATATAACAAAGATCTGTATTTAAGTTTTGTCGATCGGAAAAGGCATACGACAAGGTGCAAAGAGAGAAGCTATTCAATACGCTACAGTCATATGGTGTCAGTGAGGTATTATATCAAGCAATACTTAGTCTTTATTTGAGTTGCAAGTCAGCAGTTAGAATTGAAGGAAGTACAGGAAGATGGTTTTATGTTAATTCTGGTGTGAGACAAGGATGTACATTATCTCCTCTGTTATTCATTATCTATATGGATCACATTATGAAGGAAAGTGGTATTAAACATGATATCAAAATTGGAGATGTTAATGTCAGCTCTTTGCTTTATGTGGACGATGTTATACTTCTAAATAAATCTGCTACAAGTTTGCAAGATTCCCTGACTAAATTGAATAATTGTTCTAATAGATATGGTATGAAGGTCAGCAATAAAAAGACAAAGGCAATGAAAATAGGCAGAATTATTGAAAATGTCAACTGTGTTGTGAATGGAGAACCTGTGGAACAAGTAAAACATTTCAGCTACTTAGGCACGATTTTTAATGAAGATGGTAAATTAAATATGGAAATAGACAACAGAATCAACAAAGCTGGTATTGTAGGAAGTCAATTGAATAAATTCATATGGAATAAGAGAGAAATTAGTCGGAACACTAAATTAGCTGTATACAAGACAGTGTTCAAACCAGTTTTAACTTATGGATCTAAGAGCTGGGTCAGAAGTAAAACACTTGACCTAAGACTAGAGACTGCAGATATAAGAGTTTTGAGAAAGATTAGAGGCGTGAACAGATGGCATCAATGGCAATATCATATTAAAAATGAGGATATTAGGAAAGCGCTTGACATTGTCAGCATCCAGGAATGCATTAGCAGAGCTAATCTCACATGGTATGGTCGCGAGGAAAGAATAGCAAAACAAGTGTTCTCTGCCAGGTTGGCAGGAAAACGACCCAGGGGAAGACCAAGATATAGGCGTATTGATATGGTACAAAGTGCCTTAGACGATAGACATATAAGATACGATAATGTTGGGGTCTTGACAAGTAACAGACTGATTTGGAGGAAAATTGTAGATAGGAAGTTAGTAATGATGTAAATTTTTCATGAAGTACCATCATATCCTGTACATCACCTTGAGGGTACATATCAGGAATTTGATGATGAATAAATTCTTTTAAATCATAGCATAGCATTTCTTGATTTTGTTCAAAAAATTAATAAATGTGGGAGATGTCTAAATTTGCGGTCATTTATATTTTTCTTTAATAAAAGTAGCATTGTTGGAAAGTTTTTATTGAACTTAACATGTGAATTAAATATTTATCGCTTGTAACCTTGTAACTCTAAATTTAAATTGTTTATTTCGTACAGAAATCTGCTAAAAATGATAAGTGTAACAACCATCTTTTATCACTCAATTGTGGATAAATATCTCCTTTTTCATGAAGAAAAATTTTTATATCGTTAATTAATACAAGAAATCTTTCTAAAAATTGACTTCTGCTGTGCCAGCGAACATTATTATATAACAGAAGTTCCCTATCATCATCTGCCTGTAATTTAAATAACTGCCATCGCAGGGCTTTTCCTTGAACAGAATTTATAATTTTAAATGTAATATCCAAAACATCTTGTGCTTAATCTTTTACTACACGGTACTTGTTGGTGAATAATACAGTGGCACGTTAAAAAATCTGGATATTTGTCATCGTTTTTACATAAAGAAATGAAGCCTGATTTATTACCTATCATTGCAGGAGCATCATCAGTAATAATAGACACAAGTTTAAAAATTGGAAGTTTGTGTTGTTTCACAAATTCATCAAATTCCGAAAAAATGTCTTCTCCCCTAGTTCTTCCCAATGATGGTATAATTTTCAAAAGTTCTTCTTTACTTGAATAATCTTGAAATACCATGCGAATAAATACCATTAACTGAGCAATATCAGTGAAGTCGTATTAATTCATCAAATTGTAATGAAAACGCAACACACTGGTGAATGTCTGACATTAACCTGGCCTGGAAACTTTTCTCTGGCAATTTGAAACCTTGTCTCAAACTTAGAAGTAGTCTCTCTCTAGCGACGTCTAGAACCAAGAAGCTCCTTTCTGGAAGTGGGAAACTCCTCTCTCAAGCAAGTGGATCCAGGCAGTCTCTCTGACCGTGATTCTGGACTGGGTGGCCTCCTCTCTGACAGCAATTCTGGAACCTGGACCCCTTCTGTTTGCTTCAGTCCCTTTTTATTAGGCCTCCTCTGAGACCTCACATGAAGTTTGACAACCTCCAAAGAATCAGTATGAGTCTTTTATCTTAAGTTTCAAGTTCAGCATGCCTTTGGTTCTCCTCCGCTTTCTTTTGATTGTAAGTTGCCAGCCATCGGAAAGTTGTTTGAACTCTTTCTGACTGACTTTGGAGATGTTTACACAGAGCCTGCAAGCCTTTCTCATACATACAAGTTTCAATAACAATCTTTCTAATGCCGCCATGTACAGCTTCGGCGACAAAAACATTGCCTTTGTTTTTAACGCTCTAAGATATTCTTATTAAAGCAGTATATACAGTTAGCTTCAAAAGAGTTATTTACAAAAACATCTAATACAAACTATACCAAGACAAACATAGTTTATTTTTTTACAATATTCACATGGGACTTAAGTAAAAAATCGATGTAATATGCTTTGGAATAGTTAATATTTAAGCTACAATCAAGTTTTTACACTTTGCTTATAACCGTATTCACTCGGCTCGCTGTTTGACTTCCACTGATCCAAATTAATTCATTTATCCAGACTTATAAGAAAATTACTGATTTGACAATTTTAACGAAAAATAAATAAACAATAAGCAATACACTTAAAGCAAATTAAAAATAATGATAAATAAAATATTATCTTTTCAGTTTTAATTAAATTTGTAAGTAAGGAGGAATACACAAGAGATCGACCAAAAATCGCTCTGCGATCAACGTGTCGATCACGATCGACGGGTTAAACACCCCTGCACTAAGTTAACTGTGCAGACTTCATTTTCATATTATGATTACTACTACTACATTGTAAAATGTAGTAGTAGTAATCATAATTATATATTCTATGATTCTATGACTAATATTCTATGATATACAGAAAATTACAAGTTCTGTATATCATAGAATTTTTTGTTTTGTGAATTTGGATTCAGAATTAGTAGACAGAATAATTTTAATCTGTTTACAAGTGTGATTATTAATTATGGAAATATAGATCGGAATGAAGAAATGTAATTCTAAGAAGAAGACAAATTTCTTGAGTTATTGTAGGACCACTAACTTTAGGCAGTGCATAATAGCTGAGTCTGGTTGGCTGAGTGATTAGTGTATCTGCACTCCAACCAACAGGTTGCGGGGTCAAGTTCTTCAATGGGCATGGATATGTTTGTGATAGTCTTTAGGTGAAAGATTTTCATCGCCTGGTGTGAGACCACCACCCAGCTTTTGGTCTGAAGTGACTTGAAAACATTCCATGTTTGATCTCTAGAACAGGGTTTCTGGACTTTCTAAAAACAAGTAAAAAATGCACGCACACACACACACACACACACACACACAAATATATATAAGTATATATAAAATCAATAAAAATGAAGAAAAAAAAAATCCTTAGCCTGCCCATGGTATGAATTTACTATAGGTTTACAAATAACACCTTTTGTGGGTGGGACCATAAAATAGAGCATTTGAGAATCTTTTCCACCCTGGTTGGCTGAGTGGTTAGCACGTCTGCTCTCCAGCCAAGAGGCTGCAGGTTCAATTCCCTCCATGGGCATGGATGTTTGTGGTTGTCCTATTAACTCTGTGTGGAAAGGGAATCTGCAACCCTACCACTTCAAGCAGAAGGCTTCACTCCCAAAACCCTATGAAGTATGGGAGCGACCACACAATATCCAGTGATGTCGCATGTGAATTTGATCATTGTATCAGAGAATACTGCAATGATCTTTAGGTCATCTTTAGGAATTCTGTGAGAAAAGGAGTCAGTGAGATTGGGCTGTGGTCAAGTAATATTTTAAAGTAGCACTGTTTGAATGTATTCCAAAAGTTAGAAAGTTAAGTAAAGTTTTTTATTTCAGGTGGAAATATATGGCTTTAAATAAATATTAGTTATTTCCTTGTGTTTTTCATGTGAATTAAAAACCTCTCATGACACGAGTATCTCTTAAAGAACAAATATGTATAAAATCTGTTAAATAAGGTAGGTGTAAAATGCTGTAATCAGTTTGCATGGGGACTTGTTTGTTAACAAAAATACACAAGCATTGCTTGACCAATCACCCCAAGAAAAATTCCAAAGTTTTCTTTTTTCATTATGCAGCCAGTAGAAGAAAAAAATGATTATGACTAGATGGTCTGCTATGAGGATATATTTGAAGTATTTAAGAAGTAGTTCAACAAAACATTCCTTAAAAATGATTTTAAGGAATGCCGATGGTAAGGAGGTCACTAAATCAGTCGATATAGTGAAATTACTGAGTGAGCACTTTGCAAGTGTATCCAGGTGGTGACATTGAAAGAATGAAGGAATCATTAGTTTATACGGGAATTGTGATGAATGAAGTGGAGGTGAATAGTCTATTACAGAACCTTAATGTGAATATATCTGTGGGATTGGATGGTATAACGGCATGGGTCTTACGTGAAGCAGCTAAAGAATTATCAGTGCCCTTGACCATGTTATCTAATCTGTCTTGGGTCTGGTTTAGTCCCGAAGGTGTGGAAAGAGGGGAAAATAGTTCCACTGCATAAAGGAGGATCCAAGACTACGGTTGCAAATTACCGACCAATCAGCATATCAGGAGTCGTTGTCAAGGTCTTAGAGAAAGTAGTCAAGGAAAAAAATACAAGAATGGATTGATGAAAATGAGATACTGTATGGGGGACTGCATGCCTTTGTGAAGGGTAGATCATGCCTCAGTAACTTGCTCAAGTTTTATAACACAATGACCGCTGAACTGGATAAGGATAATGGGTTTACAGTGATACTGCTGGACCTGGCTAAGGCCTTTGACAGGATACCAAAATCTCTAAATTGCAACATACGGGAATGGATATAGGGTTGGTGAGATGGATAGGTGGGTGGTTGATGGAGAGATATTAGAGAGTACTTTATTCAGGAGTAGAGTCCAAAAGACGGCCTGTGACTAGTGGTGTGCCGCAGGGTTCTGTTCTTGGACCACTACTTTTCAATTTGTTCATTAACGATATAGAGAAGAATCTAAGAGGAACGGTTCATTTGTTCGCTGATGATGCAAAGTTGAGTAGGGCAATAATGAATGCAGAAGATGTCAAAATCTTGCAGGATGATTTGGATAGATTGGAGTTCTGGGCTAAGGAGAATGGATG
Organism: Typopeltis vanoorti; assembly: GCF_054136105.1. Taxonomy (NCBI): domain Eukaryota; kingdom Metazoa; phylum Arthropoda; class Arachnida; order Uropygi; family Thelyphonidae; genus Typopeltis; species Typopeltis vanoorti. The sequence continues at coordinate 72,912,513 of NC_143567.1, read as the reverse complement.
TCAATTTAATGTGACAAAATGTAAAGTTATGGATTTTGGGGTGAAAAGATTAGCAGCAGTATATCACATTGGTGGAACCGTACTCCAGGAGATTGATGAGGCCAGGGATTTGGGATTGTTGGTGGATAGGGAGTTGAAGTTTAGGGAACACATTGCAAAAGTGGCTAAATCAGATCACTTGGTTGTTGAAAAATACTTTGACTAGCAGAGACAAGCAAGTTATTGTTCCTCTGTACTGAGCCTTGGTAAAACCTCATCTTGACTACTGTGCCCAGATTTGGTCACCTAGGTTTCTTCTTGATGGGGAGGAGGTGGAGAGGATCCAGAGGCGAGTGACCAAGATGATAGCAGGTCTATGGAATGAACCTTATGAGAACAGGTTGAAGATTTGTGGGTTGCAGAAATTGGTTGATAGGCAGAAAAGGGGAGATATGATTGAGACATTCAAATTGCTGAAGGGTTTCTATAGGATTAATTCAGGGGATATTTTTGAGATCAGGACTGGTGGTGGAAGAACTAGGGGACATCTATGGAAGCTGGGCAAGAGTGTGGTTAGCAATTGTGTTAGAGCTGGGTTCTTTACTTTTAGAGTGGTAAATGAGTGGAATAAGCTGCCAGAGTCTGTTGTGGGTGCTATGACAGTGAATGAGTTGAAGGCAAGGTACTGTGAGAATGTCGAATAGTTGTGTGGACACGATGTTTAGGGCATCCCTCGATGAGTCTAAGGACTCCCTGGAGTTGCCCGTAGTAATATTAATAAAGTGAATGGACTTTTTGGATGTTTTAGAGAGTTAAGGGCATTTTTGGCATTCTTTTGTAAAAAGAACATTGCAAAATGAAAGATCCAAAAGATATAGTACTCAATTACAGGACAATGATCTTCAAGGATCAGATGGATGTCTTAGCATACAATTACCACCTTTGGTCAACTGTATCTTATATGTTAGTTGATCAGAAGTGATTGATGCATTGGACAGTGGAGTTGAATATACAGTAATATATTTCGACTTAGAATTTGCCACGGCCTTTGACAAGATTGCTGCACAAAAAAGTTGAATTTAAATCAGGAAGTTGTGTAATCAGAGCATATACCAGAACAGGAAAGTCATTAGTGGTTTACCTTATGGAATGTTTTATTGCTGATATTGTTTAACTTATATGTTAATGATACTAGAAGAGACTTTGGATAGTGTATTCTGTTGTTTGCAGATGATGCAAAGTCGCAGTAGACTTATGAGGAACGAAACTGATGATGTGGCTTACCAAAAGATTTTGAATAGACTGTTTGTGTAAATAGATGAGCGAGGTTGAAAAGTTCAGTTTGAAGATTGATGAGCTCTAAAGATGGTGAAATGTTGTGTATGAAGATACCTTGATCGGTTGCTGTCTGTGTATCCTGGTAGATAGAATGAGAAGTAATATTTTTGAGACATATGTTGGTAAGGGGGTTTGTACCAGATTAATTCAGAAGAGATTTTATTCATAGTGGAGAGAGGGAACAAGAGGCCATCCTGGAAGTTATATCTAGAGCGTGTATGAAGGAGTGAAGAGAAGTTTTTTTTTTTTTTACCCTTTCTCCCCCAGATTGTGACAGGTGGGTTCAAAACATTGTCTGAGCATGAAGAGTGCATAAATAATAGACACTTAAAATATGAGTTAATAGTTAATGAGCATTATATGATAGTGGGGACTTCTCATGAAGTCTTTAACTTCATGGTGGTCTGGGAATAATAATAATATATTTGTCTTGATTATAAATTACTTTTTATTATAGGTATTATTTCTGGGGAAACTCCCATGTTACTCCTCTTAAAAACTATTATATTTATCGCTATTTTGTTTGCTTTTGTTTAGGAGTGCCCCTTTTTTTAATGTCATTGGCTTTTTACTCAAGAATTCTTAGGACATTGCAGATCTATTTTAGAGACAAATATATGTAGTATAATAGAAGAAAATTCGCACATACCTTTTCTTAGATGTTTTTAGATGTTGTTGCCTGTCTTCTTTCTGCGGTGTGCATACTTCTGCTGTTATGGTTTTGAAAGGGGAGTGGGGCTTAGGCAATGTGGGAGAATTAATTTGAAAAAACCTGGTTTTTATATATATATATATATATATATATATATATTTATGAAGAATTAAATGACTAGAACCGAGATTTAAGTAAAAAGGTTTTAATTTAAACACACTACTAGTTTCGCCTGTAACAGCCTTCTTCAGGTGACATTATAAAAGAAGAAAAAACACTAAACATTGAGGGTTAAAAGACTATGAACAACATAGACAGTCTTTATACATAATTAGCATGAAAACGTTGTAGTTGTATTTGAAGCTGTTCTTTCGTTTGTTGCATTGTTGGGAGAGTGCGTGCTTGCTGCATCATGTGAACGTCAGTACATGATTACAGCTGAATGACTATCTGGGAGGTTGTAGCTTAAGTTGTTATTTAGATGAACAGGATTGAAGATGATTTCTCTAGATTCCACAATTTTTCTCTCTACTTTGTCACTGCAATGGAAGATGTTAGTAGATTTTTCCCAGCAGACTTTGTGACTTTGGTTATCATCATTAGGATTAGCCAAGAAAAGGATATGACTTGATAATGCACTCACTCGCTGTCTCTTGTAAGTAATGTCCCTCATGTGTTCTTCCATATGCATTTCGACAGATTTGTCTGTCTGCCCAAAATAAGGAATATCACAATCACACAATATTTTATATACACCAGAGTATTTGAGTTGATGATGGCAAGGTTTTGGGTGGCTAATTAAGGAACGGATCTTTGGAAGTGGAGTGAACAAGGTTCTGATATTGTATTTTCTTAGAACTTTTGCTAATTTATGTGAAACAGTGCTTATGTAAGGAATAGATATATTGCTTTGGAATCTATTTCTTTCTTTCTTCTGAGTGATGTGAGGATTAAGAAGGAATTTGTCAATGATTTTCTTGGAATATCCATTAACTTCGAAAGAGGTTTTCAGATGGTTTATTTCTGTAAGAAGTTCATTTGGGTCATCAAGAAGAGAACTGGCTCTATATCCCAAGGTTGAAATTATTGGAATAATTTCAACCTTGGCAAGATATTTCAAAATATCTTGCCAAATACCTAAAACGTTTTTCAGAAAAGTCACCATCCTTTATCAAGAACACTACAAAATTTGTTAAATACATCAAGGATATTACAGTTGATGAAAATGACATCATAGCTAGCTTGGACATAACTTCTTTGTTCACTAATGTCCCAACAGATGAAGTCCTAACATTACTCAAGGACCATTATCCAAAAAAATGTTAGCCTTGCTTACACGTTGCATCAGGTCCGGTTACTTCAAATTTCAAGATAATATATACAAACAAAATCATGGACTGGCTATGGGTAATCCTTTATCTCCTGTTCTCGCAAATATTTACTTAGAAGATTTTGAAACCAAGGCTATCCTTCCTTTATTTTAACACCTAAAGTTTGGAAACGTTATGTGGATGATGTCTTCATTGTTTGGAGCCAGGGACATGAATCCCTTATGGTTTTCCTCGAACATCTCAATAGCCGACATCAAAGTATTAAGTTTACTACCGAGCTTGAAACAGATAATTCTTTGCATTTTCTTGATGTCAAACTGACTCGCTCTTCTGGTAAACTAAAAATATCGATATATAGAAAGCCCACACATACCAACAGATATCTGCACAGTTAGTCCCATCATTTCCCTCATAAGCTTGGAATAATTTCCACCTTGGGATATAGAGCCCGTTCTCTTCTTGATGACCCAAATGAACTTCTTACAGAAATAAACCATCTGAAAACTTCTTTCGAAGTTAATGGATATTCCAAGAAAATCATTGACAAATATCTTCTTAATCCTCCTGGACATCACTCAGAAGAAAGAAATAGATTCAAAGGCAATATATCTATTCCTTACATAAGCACTGTTTCACATAAATTAGCAAAAGTTCTAAGAAAATACAATATCAGAACCTTGTTCACTCCACTTCCAAAGATCCTTAATTAGCCACCCAAAACTTTGCCATCATCAACTCAAATACCCTGGTGTATATAAAACATTGTCTGATTGTGATATTCCTTATTTTGGGCAGACAGACAAATCTGTCGAAATGCGTATGGAAGAACACGAGGGACATTACTTACAAGAGACAGCGAGCGAGTGCATTATCAAGTCATATCCTTTTCTTGGCTAATCCTAATGATGATAACCAAAGTCACAAAGTCTGCTGGGAAAAATCTACTAACATCTTCCGTTGCAGTGACAAAGTAGAGAGAAAAACTGTTCATCTAAATCAGCGCTTCCCAAACTGTGGGCCGCGGCCCCCTTGGGGGCCGTAGGTTTTGTTGAGGGGGGCCGTGAAATAATGAAAACAAATTAAAAATGTTTTAAGACTAAGTAGATTTTTTTATTTTAAAAGAAACGTCTTTAAATTTTATTATTTTTTTTGTTATTTTTTATATTTTAATGGAAAAATTCGTAGGTTTTGTTGAGGGGGGGCCGTGAAATAATGAAAACAAATTAAAAATGTTTTAAGACTAAGTAGATTTTTTTATTTTAAAAGAAACGTCTTTAACTTTTATTATTTTTTTTGTTATTTTTTATATTTTAATGGAAAAATTCACACATTGGTGTTGGTTCACAAACTTTGCTTCCTGCATATTTCGGCGCTTAATGAATATTAGTAAATATTGCTTATTCGTATGTTTCATTTCAAAGCAGTGGTTAATTGTATTTACTTCAAATGCTCTTCAGGGAAGCTCCAAATCTTCCTGTCCCTTTCATCATGCATGCGTAATCAGGGACTGTTTATATTGACTTTATATACATATCAAAACTCGTTTTATATTATCACTGTCATCCGAGCTAGTTTTCTGTTACCAATAAAAGTTTCGCATATACTTCACACATGAAAAAAAGCTTAAACAATTTCATGTGGGGAGATAGAACTCGCTTGCAGTGGTAAACAACACCCCTCCCTAACAGCCACTATACTGAAGAGGCAATAAAAACAAGTACTTTTATTATGCCAGTGAATAACTTATGAGGAGCCTGTGTAATATATTTCTCAACAAATAGTGCCATTAGAGACAACTGGGATAAAAACACACTAATTAACGAATCACATGTCCCCTCATACAGAAACTATGCTGTATAGACTGAAAGAAAACCATATGTTGCATGGGAAAACACAGTATCTAACTAAAAACTATTGTTATTAATTAGATGTGAGTTCGATTTCGCAAGCAGCAATAAAATTCAACCGAACGTGTTAAAATTCGTAAAAGTGTTAAAACTAAGTAATATATATATATGTATATAATGAATGTTATGGCAGTTTCACATATGGAATTCGGTTGAAAAGAGTTAGCATTTCAACTCAATATGTCAGTATGTTTTAAAATGTATTTGTAAAAAAAGGGGCACTCCTAAACAAAAGCAGGCAGAATAGCTGTAAATATAATAATTACCTTTTACTGTTTTCATTTTGAATATTTTTCTTAGGTATCCATTTGTGGGTCAAGAACGGTATACAGTTGTACGTAATACTATTCTCAAGCACAGTATTGAATTAGCATCAACATCTCAGCGAGACCAGTTTGCGGAAAAGCCTCATGAAGTCATTAAGGACAGTGTATGTTATTTAAATATAATTAATTATATCTGTAAGTGATATTTAAGATAGTGTTTTTAGCTAAGTATCCTTCCTAAATGCCATTAATGTATATACATTATTTGAAGTATTTCAAGACTGCTAAATGACCAAACCAAAGTTCAGTTATAGGGAATATTATCTTACATTATTTAATATATAATTAAAGTGATTATTTCTTCATCTTTGCATGTATATCTTAAATGTAATAGATAGAAGTTATATTATTAAGTGTAGGTATATTCTTTTGTTCTGATTTCAAAGACATTTTGTGCAGTTTATTTAATACCACACTACATACACAAATTTTCATGTAACATGGGCTTTATTAAACTGCTCCCCCCCCCTTTGTGTTCTTTGGCACTTACATCACCATCTATCCATAATGCAGTATGCTGGGGGGGGGGATCATACTACGTCTAGCTTCTTAGCAGAACCTCAGCTACCCACTCTGCAACACACTAAAAACAAACAAGCAAAACCTGATTTTGAAAGGACCAAGAGTAGAAAATTATCCTTATATCTAAGTCGCAATTATGCTTTTGTCCTTTACTAAGATTATTGGTCTGAACTTCTGTCCTACTATGCCAGATGAAACAAAGCTGATCTTTTGCCAGAGAGAGACATTATAGTGCTAAAGTCATCTTATAGTGTGTTGCATCTGTTATTTCTGTCTTGTTTTATTGCATGTACTCTTTTTTTTTTTTTTTTTTTTTTTTTGAAGTCAATCCATATGCAAAAAAAAATTATTATTATTATTATTACATCACACCTCCAAGGAATCCAGAGACTCATCGTGGGAGAGCACTCAACCCCACTGTACACAACTCTCAATCTGACCTACTTACTCCACTTACTACTACCGTCAACATGCACCACCATCAGCAGTGTTTTCTGTCTGTAAATTGTGTATGTTCTCATGGCAGATTTGCCTGTATATAGGATCAAAAACTTAGTTTCCAGGCTAAAAAAGAACCCTGCTACCTCCATATTACCATTATTAGCTTTGCTCTTTTCTCTAATTTTTTCCAAAACATTTCTGTATGCTTGGGATTCATTTTCTGTTCTGTCGTGTAGATCACTGTCAAGGACCAGCTTTTTCAGTTTTCTTTGTCAGCTGCTTTCTCTAATGATGCGAAAAATTCCTCCACTTCTTCCTTAGAGTAACCTACTGTGAGACCATAGGCACAAATAAATTTCATTATCCATTTTCTCATTTTGTAGTTTTCCCACGTAACAGTTTGAAATTGCTTCCAATCAGTAAGCTTATCTTCATGTTTGGTGTTGACTGCTATGTCTACTCCTTCCTTTCCATCATCATTATTGTCCAAACATAACATCTTATACTTATTATTTTGCAGGATCTCACTTGTTTTAGTCATCTTTGTTTCATTACATCAATTATATCCACATAGTACTTTTCTAATTCCTCTGCAAGTTCAAATTCCTTTCCATTAATACTCCTTATGTTGATATTTCCTATCTTCAATTCTTCTAACATTGTGATTATTCCAGTAACTGACATTTTACTATTTTTCCTAGTTCCCTGACAAAAATAATGGGGACCTTGTGTAACTAAGCAGTACTCCAGCCATCATGAAATCTCATCATATTGTACCATCATGTTTAGTTCTGCTTTAAGCTAGTACATTTCAGTTGGTTAGCTAAGTCCCAAATTGCCAGCTCATCATCGTTCATTTTCAACACCACTCACTGGATGCTTACTAATGTGATATGCCACATGACGGTGAGGATTAGGTAGGGTGCCCATATAATTTATCATCCAAATGGGGACATTTTTGAGAGTGGGGGAGGGAGCAAAACTAATTAAAACAATTATTAATAATTTGATATTTAGGTATTTGGCTGATGTCGGTTTGATTATATTGGTGGACCTGTAAAATAGTTCTATTAAAAAAACTATCTTCAAAAATGAAATTCTTTCTAAAGAAAATATAAGCCACATATTTCTGTGTACAATAAAGCAAAATAAAAATCTTCATTATATTGATTATCTAAACATTAAAAATTAACATAAACAGAATGATTGTTCTTGTTCAATATTATTCATCTACCTCAGTCAGTTTATTGGGTATATCTGTCTCTAAAACCATGTCACTTGTATGAAGACTGCAGGTGATTTTATCTGTAATAAATTAAATATGCCAAGAAATTATAGTCTTGGTTTAATCCTTTATCCAAGTGTAAGCAAACAAAGTTTGCACATGAAGTAATTTGACTGGGCAATTCATATATAGAGGCTAATGACTTGACATCACTTGCCTTGGTATTCCATAATTCAAAGCACATATCCTTACTGACATGTATAATGCTATGCATTATGGGAGGGATTGCTACTCAGACCAGTTTTGACCTTCACTGAGGTCTGGTGAGAGCTAGACCCATAGGTGATACCAAGGTTGAAGTAATGCAGAAGTCATATTTCCATATACAAGTAGCCAAAAGGTGTCTTCGCCTTATTAACAAAACGCTCTGGATTAGATAGAGATAGATGTTGAAAGTTTAGCCACTTGACTATACTATAAAGATGCCAAGAAATAATATTCTTGGTTTAATCCTTTATCCAAGTGAAAGCAAACAAAGTTTGCTTATACTTGGTTTGCTTACAAAGAAACTGGTCTGGGTAGTGACCCTTCCCATAATACATAGCATTATACATGTCTGTAAAGATATGTGCTTTGCACTATGGAATACTAAGGCAAGTGATGTGAAGTTATTAGCCTCTATATACGAGTTGCCCAGTTGTGAAGTTAATTCACGCCCAAACTTTGTTTGCTTACACTTGGATAAAGGATTAAATCAAGAACATACGGTAATTTCTTGGCATCTTCAATTTATAGTATAACCAAGTGGAAAAACTTTCAGATTTGACCCGCAGTCTTCTTCAAATTTGCATTTTATGGTTAAGAGTTTTGAAAATTGTTGATATTTTAAATTGACTCTTCTCCATATAATATTTTTAATTGAGAAAATACTCTCTCAACAGTTGCAGAGGTACCTGTAAACTCAGAGCAAATTCTATTAAATGAAGAATATTCTTAATTCTGTTTTTTTTTTCTTTTTGTGTTGTATTGAACTGTGTAAATATTTCTTAAAAATAAATCTGACAAATGCTAAACCAGATTGGACTCTGGGACTGGCCTGGCCAAACAGGGATGCATGGTCACCCTAGGATTATGTCAGAAGTTCTGGTCAGTTCTTCATACTCTTTAATGGTTACATGGAGATCTGCTCCCAGTTATCTAGCTTTGAGCCTTATATGATTCCTCAATAAAAGTTACATGCATTAATTTCTATAAAGGAATCAGTTTACAGAAATTTCAATATATCTCTGATCAGGTAGATATAGACCAATGACGTCATAATTGTCATAGCATCAGTATTTTCCTCCTTTAGTATGAGTATTTGCAAATATGTACCAAAAATAATGTTTGACATTAAATCTTAATTTTTTAAAAGCACTTGCATGTTATTTGGCCTGCATGGAAACAGATCGGGTAAGATAAGAAAAAAGAAAAAAACATTTTTTTTTCACTTATTTCACTAATATAAACTTTTACTATTTTTTGAAGTTGTATGAAGAAGTTTTAGTCATATAACTGACCTGTAGCAGTGAAAATGCATTAAATGATTGTGTGGTATATAGAAGAATTACATCATGTATTAAATAAGGAATGTAGGTGAAAAGTTAGAAATAATTTATCTTTTTTTGCTTTGTCATTATAGCACCATATACTTCTACACACAAGTTTTTTCAGCTAAAGGCATGCAAGCCAGTCTAATATAGAGTGGCAGACTTCCCCTTCTGGAAACTTATGTTTTTAATCCTAAATAACTGGGCAAAGTGCATAAAATTAATATACATAATGAACTGGCATCATAGTCTTTTTGCTGTAGCTATAATTCCATTCAGTGCAAACCAAAAGCTTGTAGGAAGTTCTTCCCTATAGTCAAAATACATACAATTAATCTACATAATTGTGCTATATAATGCCAGCCTGGCTGGCCAAGTGGTTAGCGTATCCACTCTCCAGCCAAAAGGTCATGCCGTACACATGAATGTTTGTGATTGTCTGTGAAAATACTAGTGTTGGTGTAGTTGCAGTTCATTGTAGTTGGTGGAGACAGAGAGTTGTGGAGTAGGTGCACTCCCTCAATGAGTCTTTGGACTCCCTGGAGACGTCACTTAATAATAATGAACTGGCATCATAGGGGTGCTTAAGGAGGGGGTCACAGTCGTATAACTGAGAGGAGACCTCCACATAGCCTTTAAAAGAATGCGGAGAACCGACCAGGGCTTCTGACCTAATGTCCAATCCTCGCCTACTCTTGTTGGATTTCTGCTCAGGACATGGACTGGTTATTACTAACACCATGTTCCAACATAAAAATTGCACAAATTCACATGGAGAGAAGAGGCGTGGAATAAGAAAAGTCTCATTTACTATGTTATTGTTGATAATGATGTTTCCTCTCTGGTGCAGGACACTAGACTTTACAGAGGATTTGAAATTGGAAATGATCACCATTTAGTCTTGAGTAGGATAAAATTGAATTTTGTATTATAAAGAAGAACATGTAAGAAAGTTTTAAAGCGAATAAAAGTTGAGCAGCTCTCAGATGTGAACTATAGACTAAAATATACAAACATTATTCAAGAAAAAATGAAAGATTCATGACTTATTTTTCACGATATTAACAACACCACAAACACTTTTTTTCACAAGGATGTTTTATTAACGCTAATATTTCGCTGATTTTCAACTCAGCATCATCAGAGCACAACACACATGTAAACGCGACAGTGAGTGAGTGAAACAATATAATTGCAAAAGACAAAAGATCTAAAGTCCTATTTTTGGCGCCCTCTAACGAAAAAAAAAAAAAAAAAAAAGGCAGCAGTTATCCAGGAGTTTTTCTTAGGATAACCGTCTCCCAAATTTTTGGCAAATTAATGCAACCATATTTGTTAAGGTTGGGAGAATTCTTCAAAGCCATTGCTGACTCAAAAAATAATCTTTCAGATCTATAACGACTCCTAAATAGCACATTCGTTTTCCTCCATCTAATCCTGTGTGAAGGAGTGTCCAAAGCGTGGTCTGCCAGTCCCGACTTGCCATAGTAATAGTAGTGAATGTATCTTTCATGTTCTTCCAGGCGGATGTTCACTGATCTTCCTGTTTGCCCATAATAGGCCAAGTCACAGTCACATGGAACTTCATACACTCCTGGGTGTGCTAAAGGGTGAAGTTTATCCTTTGGCGAGCGGATCAGAGTTGCCAGCTTGACATGAGGCTTGAAGGTGGTGCGAAGGCCATGTTTCAACAAAACTTTGGCTATCTTTTCCGATGTACCTCTGATATAGGGAATGGAAATGGTCATGTTGTATGTATTCTTGTGTATTGGGGGGGGGGGGGCAGAGTAATGGGCCTATGTAGTATTTTTTCTATTTTTTAGGGATTGTAGCCGTTGGCTAAGAACGTATGGTGCAGGTATTGGAGTTCAGTGGTCAGAGCTGTATCGTTAGAACAAATGGCTCTGGCTCTGTGTGTAAGTGTTTTTAAAATGCCGTACTGTTGGACTGGATGATGATGTGATTGTTTATGTAGGTATCTTCCTGTGTGTGTAGGCTTCCTGTAAATAGAAAAAGATAGTGATCCATCTGAAAGGCGGGTGACTAATGTGTCAAGAAATGGTAGACAGTTATTTGATTCTTTTTCTACTGTGAAGTGAATTTTGGGGTGTTGGCTGTTTAGGTAGGTGACAAAAGCGTCCAAAGTGTCTTGTCCATGGGGCCAGATGGCAAACACATCATCTACATAGCGCAACCAAACTTGTGGCTTGTATGTAGCTGTGGTAAGTACTTTGTTTTCAAAGTGTTCCATGTAAAAATTTGCTAATGGGGGGGGGGGGAACCCGTAGCAGTACCATTAATCTGTTTGTAGAATTCCCCCCCCCCCATGTAAAGTAACCTGCGTTCATGGTAAATTGAAATAATTCAAAAATATCTGGGGAAAATTTAGACTTGATTAAATCAAGAGTGTCTGTAAGTGGTACATTGGTAAATAGGGAGGTGACATCAAAACTAACCATTATGTCTGAATTTTTTAGGATTAGATTTTTAACCAGTGTTTTGAAATGGATTGAATTTTTTACAAAAGTAGAGGAGTTGCCAGTAAGAGGGGCAAGCGACTTAGCTAAATGCCAGGCCAGTTTATATGTGGGACTATATATGCTATCAACTATGGGGCGTAGGGGAACATTAGTTTTGTGGATTTTTGGTAATCCATAAATACGGGGTGTTTTAACATGAATTGGTTTTATTTTCCTGATGATTTCTTTGGGCGATAATGTCACTTTTTTCAGTAATTTTCGGACTTTTTTCTTTTGCGACGTTGTAGGATCTCGACGTATACTTTGATACGTGGAACTGTCACATATTGAAATTGGAAATGATCACCATTTTTTTCTAGCCCCTACAATGTCGCAAAAGAAAAAAGTCCGAAAATTACTGAAAAAAGTGACATCATGGCCCAAAGAAATCATCAGGAAAAATGTGGAGGTATAAAAGTCTTACTGTGGCTGCACTGAATAATTCAGAGGGATGAATTCCAGATGATTGGAGTAGAGCTCTCATATACCCATATATAAAATGGGAAATAAAACAGAATATGAGAATTACAGAGGTATTTCTCTACTGAGTATTTCTGGTAAGATTTATACCAGTGTACTTGAGAAACGGTTGAGAAGGATTGTGGAAGAGAAACTTGGTGAAGAACAAGCTGGATTCATGCCAAATAGAGGCTGTCAGGATCAAATCTTCACTTTACGACAAATAGTTGAGAAATCATGGGAATATAACAAAGATCTCTATTTAGATTTTGTAGATCTGTAAAAGGCATATCATAAGGTGCCAAGAAAGAAATTATTCAAAACGCTGCATTGTATGGTGTCAGGCAATACTTAGTCATATTTGAGTTGTAAATAAGCAGTTAGAATTGAAGGAAGCACAGGAAGATGGTTTGATGTTAAATTTAGTGTCAGACAAGGATGTACATTATCCGTTACATTATCTGTTATTCATTATCTATATGGATCATATTATGAAGGAAAGTGGTATTAAACCTGATATCAAAATTGGAGATGTTAATGTCAGCTCTTTGCTTTATGCAGATAATGTTATACTTCTAAATAAATCCGCTACAAGTCTGCAAGATTCCCTGACTAAATTGAATAACTGTTGTAATAGATATAGTATAAAGGTCAGCAATAACAAGACAAAGACAATGAAAATAGGCAGAAGCATTGAAAATATCAACTGCATTGTGAATGTTGAGAGTTTATTTTTCACTTGGTTAGACTATAAAAAGTTTAGTTTAATCCTTTATCCAAGTGTGAGCAAAATGGAGAAAGCTCTCATCACTCCTATCTCAGTATATCCCATAATGCAAAGCACATCTCCTTGCGGATATGTGTAATGCTATGCATTAAGGCAAGGGCCACTACTCATACCGGTTTCGACCTTTATTGAGGTCTCGTCAGTGGGAGCCAGGTCCAGTAAGTTCTCCACCTTTGCATCAAGTTGCCTGGTGTTGCACTATCTTACCCCAGTCCTGAAGATACTTTCAGGTGCAAACTTTGTTTGCTCACACTTGGATAAAGGATTAAACTAAACTTATTATAGTCTAACCAAGTGAAAAATAAACTCTCAACATCTTTCTCTGAATCTGGAGTAATTTAATAATAAGGTTGCACACCCTTTGGCAACTCCTATAGGTTAGGATGACCTCTCATTGCTTCTGGCTTTGTATCTCTACTACTGGGCCTGACTCCCACTGACGAAACCTCAATAATAGTCGAAACCGGTATGGGTAGTGTCCCTTGCCTTAATGCATAGCATTACACATATCTGCAAGGAGATGTGCTTTGCATTATGGGAGATACTGAGATAGGAGTGATGGGAGCTTTCTCCACCTTTGTAACGAGTTGCCTGGTGTTGCACTACCTTACCCCAGTCCTGAAGATACTTTCAGGCGCAAACTTTGTTTGCTCACACTTGAATAAAGGCTTAAACTAAACTTATTATGCATTGTGAATGGTGAACCTATACAACAAGTAAAACATTTCAGCTACTTAGGCACAATTTTTAGTGAAGATGGTAAATTAAATATGGAAATAGACAACAGAATCAACAAAGCTAGTATGGTAGGAAGTCAACTGAATAAATTTATATGGAATAAGAGAGAATTTAGTCAAAACACTAAATTAACTGTATACAAGACGGTGCTCAAACAAATTTTAACTTATGGATCTGAGATCGGGGTGAGAAGTAAAACACTTGAGCAAAGACTAGATACTGCAGATATGAGAGTCCCGAAAAAGATTAGTGGCATGAACAGATGGCATCAATGGCAATATCATATTAAAAATGCGGATATTAGGAAAGAATGTTACATGTTAGCATCCAGGAATGTGTTAGCAGAGCTAATCTCAGATGGTACGGTCACTTAAACAGAATGGGAGAAGAAAGATTAGCAAAACGCATGCTCTCTGCCATGTTGGCAGGAAAAAGACCCAGAGGAAGTTCTTTTTACCGTATCACTCCACCAAGATATAGGTGGATTGATACGGTAAAAAGTGCCTTAGAAGATAAAAATATAAGATCTGGCAATGTTTGAGCTTTGACAGGTAACAGATTGATTTGGAGGAAAATTGTAGATAGGAAGTTAGTAATGATGTAAATTTTTCATGTAGTACTATCATATCTTGTACACCCCTTGAAGGTAAATGTCAGGAATTTGATGATTTAACTCTTTTGTTCTGGCTATAATTCCAATCATTTCAAACCAAAAGCTTGTAGGCAGTTCTTCTCTATAGTCAAAACTCATTTAATGTTAATTCTGTCCACTGTTGTTGCTGGGTCCATATCCTTGTCTTCTTGCATTAAATCTGGCTAGTGTTTCTATGAGACAATAATGTTCATGTTCTTTGATCTTTCCTAATTGCATCTCGATTCTAGAATTTTATAAGCCACTTTTGCACATTTTGAGTTGAAAATTGATCTCTTTTTAAAGTTTTCTGAATATTTGTACAATGGTGGTTTAAATATTTCAAGGTTTCTTTAAACATGAATTTACAATATAATGGTTCGAGAAATCTTTCTATTATTCCCCTTCCTCCATAAATGTGAGAGTACAGGCCAGATCGTGCTTACACTTTTCTCGAGGTGCTGGAGTGCTCCAGTGCCCTGTCCCTCATTTTCTGGGGAATTATATTTTACATAAGCAAGTTTGTGAAACACTGCTTCCCTTTACCCCACTTTGTAGGCAGAGAAGAACTGCCTACAAGCTTTTGGTTTGAAATGATTGGAATTATAGCCAGAGCAAAAGAGTTAAATCATCAAATTTACAAACCCATCCTAACAAGCACAAAAAATACCACTATTATCAACATACTTTTGTATCCTACATTTCACCAACCTCTCTAATACCTTAACTACAACACCACATATACAGAATGGCCTATAATTTGTTGCCTTAGCCTTATCACCACCTTTGTGAACTGGAACAATTTTCCCTTCCTTCCACTCCACTGGGACTTCTGCTGTTGCAAGACTCTTGTTAAACAGGTTGACCAAGGCTAATGCTAACTCCCTGGAACATTCCCTCAAGACACATGGCGATACGTCATCAAGTGCGCTTGCCTTATTGACATCTAGCTTACTTAATTCCTCATATATCCCTTGCTTGTTCATCATTAATTCTTCTCTCATTTCATTCTCTGCGCTTGAGCTTCTGATTTTATGCTGAGGATGAGCTGCTCACTGAACACCTCAACCATGTCATCTACAGCAATCACCAATCTCCCACTTTCATCTATTAACAAAATCTTACCTTATCATTCTTCCTTTTGCTTGCCACATATTAAAAAAACTCATCAGAGTTTTTCTTAGTGTGATCTGCTAATTTCTGCTCGTACTGCACTTTTGTTAAATGAATCACTCTCCTGGCCTGTTCTTTACACCCCTTCATACAACTGATTATTACCATTATTCATCTTATGCTGCCTCTAAAGTGCCTTCTTCTTCTTTCAGATTTCATGCTTTATCTCTTTATTCATCCATTTTACACTTACCTTATTCAGCCTTTTGACCTTTGGAATCCATTCACACATTGATGCTGTTATGTTTTTCTTTGTCAGTTCCCAAACAGCATTTATTTCCTTACCGTTCAACTCCTCATTCCATGTTATAGCTGTCTCCTAAGCTTGTCATAATCACCAGCCTTCTACTTTCACATAATACGCTGCTTGGAAAAAAGTCAACAGACACCATAGTCTGAGGAACAAGCAGCCATGGCAGCCACTTTAATAAGATATAGGACTTTATTTTGCTGCAATGACTGAAGCAATCCTACAAAGCATTCTTTCCACAAGCATATGATAGTAATTAGTGTGAATTTTGGTCCATTCTTCATGTAGGCATGTAATGAGATCCTGAACTGTTGTAGTGCAGATGTCCCTTGACTTCACCCAATGCTCCAGTTCATCCCATCGATGTTCAGTAGGATTAAGATCAGGTTTGGTGAGTGTGATGGGGTCATCCACTACAGGTAGCACTTGCAGTTGCTACCTGTAGTGTATGCTGCTGTAACTGCAAACCATACAGTTGCAACAGCAGACTTATTACATGGTGCATTGTCTTGCTGAAAGCAGCAATGATCAGTTCCATAGAAACGCCACAAAATAGGAAGCATTGCATTGTCCAGAATGTTCAGATACCTCTCAGAGTTTTCATGGCACCACATACAGAGGTCAAAGGCCAAACCAGGAAAAACAGGACCATACTATCACACCACCACCTCCAAATTTCATAGTTGGGTTAAACGCTCTGGTAAGAGATGTTCACCAGGCATCTGCCTCACCCATCCATCTACTTGGTAGAGGTGTAGTGTGATTCATCACTCCATAACACAGCCTTCCAAGCTTTCACATCCCACTGTACATGTTCTTTGCCACTGAAGATGACACTGCATGTTCATTCAGATAATGTGAGATACATTACCTGAAGGAACAGTCTGAATGAATGGCAGTCTGCCTCAAATTTGGGAAACCTATATCAGAAGACCTTCAGCCCAATCATCCAAGAATACCAACATTGCCCGCTAGGGGGTCACCATCAGGACTTTAGGAGAAATAATAGCTTCCTGCTTCTTCCTCACTTACTGTTTGTTGTGCCTGCGTGCACGTGTCTTGTTCTTAAATTTCTTGAAAATGGCAACGTGACGCTGCCGAAATATTGAAGTATATTAAAATTTATTTTAATGTATATCCTAGTTGACGTTGTAATTTCCTTAAATTATTTGGTAAAAAATCCATGGTAGGACATTCAGAAGCCTCGGTTCCGAATTTTTTTTGTGCAGATTCGTGTTCCAGTTGATGCCTGGAACTCCATCATTTCCAGTTGATGTCTCTTTCAAACTCCATCATTTCTCTTCTCATAGGCATTTCACACTAACTTGGGATCATCATATTTTTCCAATTTAATGTGACTCATTACATGACATGAAGCACTTTGTCCATGGGGGTGGCCATTGGACTCTTTCCGAGCAGCATATATCCTTTCCTCACAGAAGTCTTCATATGGCTAGCCACAACCCATGTGATCACTTTCACCAACTGGAGGGAAGTGCGAAAACCCCACTCGCAATTAAATCCTCTGATGAAATCGTTTCTAAAACTCTCGATCCTCACGCGCTCTCCTTTACATACTGCCTGAGATAGTTCTCTCTCAAGAAATGGAGGATTTCGTTTTGCTTATTCCCAAATGCTATCTCTTCATTCAAATGTATAATGCCATAATTAAAATTACCCATAATAATCATGCTTTCCTTGTTCACTAACCAAAGCTGCTTATACATTTCTTCATCACCACCCTCCACATTCCTTGGAGGGTGGTGATAATAACTAAATATCTTCCTCCAGGGGACCAAATCTGTGCACAGTAATCTATATTAGGCCTGATCAAGGCGTTATACAATGGAACCAGATATTTTGCAGCATAATATTCATTTTAGGTTTAAACTGCTACTGTGTTCTGTGATTGATGTGAATTAGGCATTACAAATGTTATCAATTATGTTATTGAAGTTATAGTAATTATTTATGTTGAATTGATTTTTTACTTTTTTTTATGTAGTGTTTGCATTTAGCTGAGCAGTGTGATAAAATTGTACAGGATTTTAATGATTCACTCATCATTCAGCCTGCATCTCTGGAAGTTGCAAAAATTAAACGAAAACAGGAAGAGGACATTGTAAGTAGATGTGATATTGGTAACACCTTTTAATGTTATTATTCTATTGTAATTTTTAAATAGCAGCATTAATCAGAATTGTATATAATGATACATTAGTAAATGTATAACGAAATCTGGACAATAAAACAAAAAGACAAACAAAGATTAACAATAGCAGAAATGAAGTTTATGAGAAAAACTGCAAAGTATACCCTATTTGATCACAAAAGAAACGAAGATATTATGAAAGAATTAAACCAAGAACTAGTAATTGAAAAAATTAAAAAATATAAACATAGATGGATGGAACACGTTCAAAGAATGAAAACAGAAAGATTACCAAAACAAGCCATACTAGGCCTAAATCCTTGATACGTATGATGATGATGAGTAAATGTATAACTCATATTTTGGAAATATCATCATGATTGAATTCTCTTGGGGGGGGGGTACAAGATAATATAATAGTACTACATGAAAAAGTTACATTATTACTAACTTCCTATTGACTGTTTTTCTCCATATTAATCTATCTGTCAGGACTCCAGTATTATCAGATCTTATATTTTGGTCTTCTAAGGCTCTTCTTACTGCATCAATCCACCTAGATCATGGTCTTCCTCTGGGTCTTTTTCCTGCTATCTTGGCTTCACTTCCCTAATCTTTCTGAGAACTCTCATATCTGAGTTCTCCAGTCTTTGAACATGAGTTTTATTTCTAACCCAGCTTTCATATCCATGAGTTAAAATTCTAATTAGTACAGATTTGATATACAAGAAAGTGTTGTTTTTTTATAGAGAAAATTGCCTGTATATTAACCCCTTAACTATCCATTGTACAGTAGATATAAATGCAAGTAAACCTTTTCAAGACACTTCTACCAGTGTTTTTACCATAAATATATTATAAATTGTTTTTAAAAAATGTGCTATTACTAGTTATCACCATACCAGCTTTTCGTTGATTTTTTTAAAATGATTCCTTCATTAAAAGGTTGTAAACCTATTGCATATTAGCATTATTGGTAGACTTAGGGTTGAAATAATCTTTAGGGATTAAGCAAAGTTACTTTTTCAACCCATTTCAAGTCACTAATAAGCAGGGTGATTATGGTCTTACCCTACCACTGAAAATCATCCACTAACTAAAGGGTATTCCAAACATCCATGCCTGAGTGGGATTCTAGTCCACATTCTATAGGCTGAAAAACAACAAGAGAGAGAAAGAACAAAAGAAAGAAAGAGACTGTTACGTTGACCATTTAGGCTGCATAATCCAAAGACAGGAATAATCCTTCATTTGCTTGCCAATAGCACATATCTGGAATAAGGCTGGTTAATCACTAGCATCTTAGGATAAAAAAATATCATGTTGTAATTTTATTTAAATAAAAATCAGATTAAATAATAAAAGTTTGATATATCTCAGCACACCCTTATTCATAATTCTAGCTTCTCATTCTCGTAGACAGGCTTATACGTTGGTTATGCATTTCTAAATCACTTAGGGAATTGAAACAACGTAGATCCGAATATAAATTAAATAATATTTTAATAGATATTTCCGATATTTCGGCAATGTCTCATTGCCATTTTCTAAAGGAACTTACAAAAAGGCAGGTGCACACAGGCCCTAACAATACAGTAACTAGCTTCTCAGTTGATTGTTTCTGATTATAATATTGAAGAGATAATCATAGGACCTTTCCCTGATATCTAATATTTGCTTTTCAAAACTGGATGGTGAGATATTCAAAAAATAGCCATTGAAACAGATAAATATATGAAAAGTAAGATACTACAAGAAACGGAATGTTAAAAACTTCTACAATACTATCAGGGTAAAATAATTAATATAAAACATAACACATTAATATAATTAATTATTATAAATAAATAATATAAAACATAAAATTGTAAGATCCCGATCACTTTATGATTGGAATCTTATAAATTAAAAAATTCCATTGAATGAAATCCTGTATGACCCTTTCAGAAGTTTGTAAGTCTCAATCATATCATCTCTCTTTCTCCTGTTTGATAGTGTCTACAGTCTAGAAATTTTCAATGTCTTCACTACCAATATTCCACAATCCTGATATTATTTTTAAAAACTCTCCTTTGCACACTCTCCCACTGTATCAGAATTACAATGGAAACCAGGAGACTAGACTTGCGCACGACTTGCGCACAATAGTCCAAGTGAGGTCATATCAAGGCCTTGTAAAGAGGCAAAATGACATCCTTATCTTTATATGAACGTTCATTTCATTATTGCAATTATCTTTTGAGTTGTATTTGCAGTCTCTGCTACATGGCCCCTGAACTTCAACTTCCTATCTACTAACACTCCAAGATCCCTAGCCTCAGTGTCTTCCAACATAATCCCACCAATATAATACAACATTGAATATCTAATCATGCCGAAGTGAAAGACTTTACATTTACTGACACTGAAATGGCATTCATTTTCCCATGCCCACAATTCCAGCCTATTCAAATCATTTTGCAAGTACTGCATATCAGCAAATAGCTGTATGTCACTTATCAAATCCTTCACACTCATTGATTGGAAAGAAAAGTACAAATTGAATAATAGTGGACCAAGCACTTTATCCTTGTGGTACACCACTGGTTACCTTAGATCTTTCACACTCACATCCCCCGTATGCCACTTTTTAATATCTGTCAGTTAGCCATCCTCTTATCCACGCTAATAGTCATAATCCAAACCCATATTCTCCAATTTATTCAACAGTATTCCATGCTGTATTCTGTCAAAAGCCTTAGCAAAATCCAAAAGTATTATGGTGTATCCATTCCCCTTGTCTTGTTCAATGGTAACATTGTTATAGATATAGAATGTGAGCAAGTTGCTAAAACATGACCTTCCCTTAGTAAACCGATGTTGCTCATTGTAGATTCACTGTCAATCCATTTCTGAATGTGAGCTCTAACCAATTTTTTTGAAATCTTCACCACCCCTCCTCAGGTGGTGAAGATACTAATTGGTTGATAGTTGGATGACCAATGTAATGTGACCATTATGACCAGTGTAATGCGTTTCATTCATTTTTGAAAAAAATTGGATACCATCTAAACTAAAGTAATGTGCAGTAGATGCACACTATATGCCCCTAGAGACCTGAAAATAGTCTGTTGTAGCGCAAGTTTACTTTAGTGAATTTGAGGAAAAAGCTTGATTCTGTCCCCCCCTCCCACCTATTCCATTCCCATGAAATAAAGGCAATGGCAGGAAATAGTACAGGGAAAATTGTTTTTGCTTTTGCCTTGAATTGTATCAAAACATTCAAGCCAATATTTGACAAGATATGGTAGAGTTTGCACATGTGTGTTTGTTGCTTTCAGCAGAAAAATGAGTGAAAAGAATTGGACAGAATGAATACAGAGTTGGACAAAAGCACAAATGAAACTCTAGCTGTCAAGAGTGGTTTATGGTGTGTGATGATGCCATGAAAAATTGAGTGGCATAAAAGGTTTAAAGAGAGATGGGAAGACGTAAGCAAGACAAACTCAGTGAACATGAAAATGTAGAAAGGGT
Source organism: Typopeltis vanoorti (assembly GCF_054136105.1). NCBI lineage: Eukaryota > Metazoa > Arthropoda > Arachnida > Uropygi > Thelyphonidae > Typopeltis > Typopeltis vanoorti. The sequence continues at coordinate 72,890,981 of NC_143567.1, read as the reverse complement.
GCAGCAGTTAGTGCAATCTGACCTACAATTAAGTGTACAGTTATTGGCAGAAGAATTAAGTTTAGAGGAATAGTGAGAAAGATTTTGATGCATGATTTGTAAATGAAAAAAAATTTGGCAAAGAAGGTTCTGTGAATTTTGAGTGTTGATGTTTTGGATCTCTATTCATAGTTGGCTGTTTTTAACGGTGATTACTGGTGATAGAACCTTGGTGCTTTCCTTATGACTCTGAAATAAATGCCAAAGCATGAATGGAAAACATTGCCTCACAGACCAAAAAAAAAAGTGCAAATGTTACGATTGCCAATTTGCCAATCAAGACAATGCTTGTTTCTGTGTTTGGTTTTGTTTTATCATAATTGCATAATTTACTTCGAATTCTTTAAAGAAGGATAAACATTGAACAACTTGTTATTTAGAAGGTGCTTGTAAGGTTACATGTAGTTGTTTTCATAAGAAGAGAGACTTGAGCTTTGGCTGAACAACTGGTCCTCCATCATGACAATGCACAATGCCCCTGCACATGATGCAATAGCTGTTCACAAGTTTCTAAAAAATCAGTCACAAAATTGGACTATCCTTTTTATTCACTAGATTTAGCTCCTTTCAACTCTTGGCTTTTCCCAAAACTTGAGAATGCTTTGAAGGGATGAAATTTTTTGACATCTGACATCATGTGATGACAACAATAAGAAACATTCCAGGTGACAAGTTTCAGAAAAATTTTGAATAGTGGGAGCATCATCTAAGTGTATTGCTACACAAGGGGATTAATTTGTAGGTAGTCACTAGTAATCAGTGGTCAAGAGGTAAGCAAATATATTTTTATGTGGGCATTCTGGGAATTTAATTGTTGCACCTTGCATAAGAAAGAATTGGAGGGGTGTGATATTATACAAATTAAAATGAAGAGAATTAATGTTTAAATTTTGAAATGTTAACTTAATGTCACTTACCTGTTAACTTCAGCAGGCAGCCAACTTGATAATTGGTCACCTCCAGTTAAAAAGAAGTGGACACAAGTGATGAACATTAGTCTGTATTAATCAGCTTAAGGGAAGGTAAAAAAATGATTGACATAACTGGTGTGAATCAGCTTCTGATTGAACAGAGACCTAATGATGGAAAGCTGGCATCGATTGATATTGTTCTATTAGAATTGTCAATTAAAGAAATATGGCATAGTATACAGTTTCTTTAATGTGAAGTTGAACTAAAAGTTCTGAAGTTTGTCTGAGAAACAGCTCATTTTGTGTTTTGAAAGATTCTTTATCCATAAGGTAAACTGTTCTTGTTTACAATTTTTTTAAATTTAAATATTTGATTTTAATGATACAGATTTCATATATTTAAGTTTATTATGAAGATTTCAGGTAATGACATTAAGTTAACATAGCATTTCAAAATTCACATATTTAGTTCATTGTGAGGATTTCATTTAAGTCATATTAATTTATGCCAAAAGATTTTGAAATTTTCTGCATATTCATTTTTATAATTTCATACTCTTTTAGTTCTTTCTTATATGTCTCCCATTTTTTTTGCATTTGTACTTCTTAATGTTTTGTGTTATTTATATTTAGTTCCTGTCAATCCTTTGTGTTCTGTTGCCCTGTGATTTATTTTCCTTATATGTGGCTTCTGCCATACATAAACATTGTTATGTGGTTAATATGTGCTTTCCTGCCATTTCCTTTGTCTGCTGATTGTGATGTCATTCAGTGGGAAATTCTGTTTACTGTTCATAGTGTTAAGCTTTTGTTGTTTGTAATAGTCAGCTTAAAATAGCATTGGTTCTATGGGACCTATGCCTGACTTTGTGTAATTTGTTATAGCACACTGAGTGCTATTGAAATTTACTTCTGATTGCAAGGTTGTTTATAGTGAAGCAACTGTTGATGTGAATATTGTATGCCATTGAGCACAATACCTAATTTACATTAATGGCCAATCCCAAAGTGGATAGCCGACAACTGCAGCTGATGATTTCATATGCAGAAAAATGAGCGGTTAATCAGCAAATCAGCAAATAAGTCTGATCACCAATTGAAATTGAATAGTGGTTTGGCATGAATCAATCAAACTATTACTGAATTGGACTACAGTAAAGTTGATACATTGGGTGCTACATTAAATGACTATGAAATGAAACGAAACAGGCAAGACTGGAAGTTTGTCAGTTGCTTCAACTTTACCAAGGAAAAGACAGTGCTTATCTTCATAAAATTATGATTTGGGATGAAAGGTGCATCCATCATTATGATCCCTGAAATGAAAATTCAGTCTATGGACTATCACTTTTCTAACCTACTGAGGGCAAAAAAAGTTTAGAACCCAATTTTTTACTGCAAAGTGCATGCTGACTGTCTTTTGAGACAGCAGAGGTGTCATTCACTAGGACTCAACAGGTGATAAGGATGATAATTAATTTGAAGCTGTGTGATCTTGAGAAAGTTTAAATAGCAGATTAATTATCCATGAACAGCAATTTTTTGTGCAATGACACTGCAAGACTGAAGTGATCTGATTTGAAATTGTGAAACATCCTCCTACTGCTGAGTCTTAGTAGATATTCTTAACTTTAGCAGTGAAATCTGTAGAGTTCTTAATATATTCAGAGTTGTTTATCTCACAAGTGAAGGAGTCAATGGTTTAGTTGACATGTGAGAGCTATCTAGCCTAGACATTTACCAATGTGCCCAGAGAAGAACCATTGCTATTGCTACGAGACTCATTCCTCCTAGGCACTATTAGTTTGTTCAAACATTATGTGGATAGCACTTTTTTTTATCCATTGAAGACAAATTCTATAATCAAGGGGAAAAAAAATCTAGCTATGATATCTTCAGTTTTGTAACAGCAAATATCTTTCTGGAATTATTTGAAATTAGATTCCATAGAAACCAAAAATATGGTTATGGTATTGAGGATATCTTTTCCTCATCTAAAGATGTAACTTAAGAACCAAAGAGTTTATTTTATCATACACTTGACTACCAGAACCCCAAAATAAGTTTCTCACTAGAAATTGAAGAAAGCAGGTCACTTTCTTTACTGTATGTATTAATTTCAGTTGCCAACAAAATAATTAATACTTGCAATTTAAAGGAAAAAACAGCCCAGACGTGCATGCCACTTCTTGCTTTTACCCTGCCCAGAAATAAAATATCATTAGAACCCCTCTGGACAGAGCTTGTGCCACATCAAGTGATGGGAGGGAAAAAAAAAAAATAGACCTTCTTAAGAGTGAGATTCTCATAAAGAATAGCTATAGTATCGAAACAGTTAACACTAGTGAAACCTCCAACACTTAACGGCAATTTCAGTAGTTGTGCATAGCAAATGCCACTAAAAGAAGTGATGTGCTATTACAGACTATGGAAAAGACTAGGTAAATCTCATCCCATAGAACCAACTATTATAACTTCATGATAGTAAATTGAATTTCTTCACAGATGATGTCACACTCCTCATCGCAAAATACAGCTATTGGGAATAATCCTTCGGAAAGTTCTGTATAAAATTTATTCTTGTTTTGTATTAAAACTCGAAAACAAAAGAAAGGCAAAAAAACTGTAGCTGAGGTCTTTAAACAAAAAAAGTGATGGGAAATCATATATTGACAGAATGGCAGGAAAAAAGAACATAGGAAAATGGTGAGAAATGGTCGCATGTTGATGACAGAACACAAAGGACTGGTAAGAACTATAAATAAAGCACACAAAATGACAACATGAATAAGTACAAGTGCAAACAATAATGGGAGTTATATAAGAAAGAAGTGTATGAAATTATAAAAATCAAGAATTAACATTAAATTTTGAAATGTTATGTTAGTTGAGATTTATGTCACTTATCTGAAATTTTCATAACAAAGTAAACATCTGTTATCTGTATCATTAAAATTAAATATAACCTGAAAACTTCAGCAGTCATTAAACATTATAATTGGTCACCTCCAGTTACAAAGAGGGAGAGGACGCAAGTGATGAACAGCAGCTAGCCTGCCTAAGGGAAGGGAAAAGTGATGTTCACAGCTGGTGTGAACAAGTTATCTTCCTAATTAGATATCTGCCCAATTAGGAAGATAATTAGTTATCTGCCCAATTGGGCAGATAACTAATTATCTTTCTAATTGACAAATTGGGCAGATACCTAATGTCCATCGTTAGATGGAATATCAGCCACTGTATTACCAGCATGTGAAAGAGAATAGGCAGCTCCTCTGACCAAGATATTTAAGTTTCAGCTTTGGAAAGATGCCTGGAGTGGAAAGAGAACAAAATAGTTCTGTTGCATAAAGCTTCAAGACAAAAGATATTGGATAAGTTGGTAAATGGCAGAATTCAAGAATGAGTGGATGGATATGAATATCGTACTCTACAGTGGACAACATGGTTTTGGATAGGCCGAAAGGTAGGTTCTGCCTTAGTAATTTTCTCCCATTTTATAATAGTGACAGCTGAGTTTGATAAGGGAAATGACTGCACAGTGATAATACTAAACTTCAAAGATACCATCTGATGGGATACAACATGAAACTGTTACATAAATTGGAGCAAATGGAGTTGGATATGAAGGCAGTGATATTTCTGAGATGGTGGCTGATGGAGAGAGATATCAAGATAGATATCAAATATTAAATAGTATACCGATAGGACAGAACATGTATCAAATAATATATGTGGGGAATTGAAATCCAGGAGAAATGACTAGTGGTGTACTGCAGGACTCTCTTTTAAGGTTACTGCTGTTTAATTTGTACATCAGTGATATAGGACAGGGTTGGCAAACTTTTTCTGAGAAGGGGCAGATAGTAAATATTTTGGTCTTCACAGGCTAAGAGGTAAAATCTAAATACAACTCAAAAAATCCATGCTCATAATGGGATTTGAACCCTCAGTGATGGTTTGGACGACCAGCAAGAAGGATGACTCGAGTGTACTCTTAATTGCTTTAATAAGATGTAGGACCTCCTTTTGTTGTGATGACTGCAGCAATCCTATGGAAGCATACTTTCCACAAGTGTACGATAGCAATCGATGGGAATTTTGGACCATTCTTCCCATAGGCATGTAATGAGGTCCTAGACTGTTGTGGGACAGATGTCCCTTGACCTTACCTGACGATCCAGTCCATCCTACATATGTTTAGCAGGGTTGAGATCAGGACTCTGTTTAGCAGTCAAATGTGGTGATGTTGATGTCCACAAACCATGCAGTTACAGCAGCAGCCTTATGATATGGTGTATTGTCTTGCCTAAAGAGTGGTCAGTTCTGTAGAAATGCAACAAAGTAAACAAAGGAAACATTGCATTGTCCAAAATGTTCAGATACCTCTCAGAGTTCAGTGTTCATGGCACCACAAACAGAAGTCTGAGGCCAAACCAGGAAAAACAGGACCATACCATCACACCACCACTTCTGAAGTTCATAGTTGGGGTTACGCATTCTCGTAAGAGATGTTCACTGGGCATCTGCCACACCCACACCAGCCCATCTACTTGGTAGAGGGTGTAGTATGCAGGGGCGAATATTCCACGTGTGCGGTGCTTATCCACCGATATTATATTTTTGCATTTATTTCTGTTAAAGACTCCTCTAATTTTCCAGACTTGGCATGATTCCTAAAAGTAAACACAATATACTAATGCTTCATGAAGAGAACGCTTTTCAATGCTTTTCACGTTAATAGCCCGGATGTGCGTTCTAAATATATACACCTTTGAGCCCTTTGAAAAAATATACAGATGGTGTACTCCTGTGTAGAGGCTCTGTGAGACCATCATGTTGGAGGCTTAATGGATTTTTTACAACACTCAAAAAGAATTAAAATAGAATTTAATACTGCCTATATTTCGTCCTTGTCACTAGGACATCTACGGGGATTACAAAAACAATTACTGTAACATGCACACACAAATCTTACAATACTAAGCCCAACCACGTGGGTGACACTAAAGTCCTATCTAGGTGGAGCGCCCTCTAAGGGCGGTAGTAGGTGGCCTGGAATGTAAGGTGGGATCTCTGGTGATGAGTGTTTCCCAAATCTTCGGAAGCTTAATGCAACCGTATTTATTAAGATTTGGTTGGTTTCTGAGAGCTGCTGCTGCTTCTAAGAAAAGTCTCTCTTTCTTGAATTTGCTGTGGTGGAGCATGGTGGTTTTCTTCCATGATACTCTGTGGGTGGTGTCCAAAACATGGTCAGCCAAGCCTGAATGGCCATAGTTGTGCTTACAGATGTAAGACTTATGTTCCTCCAGGCGGATGGATGCTGATCTGCTGTCTAAATGCTGTCCAAAGTATGCCAGCTTACAGGAACAGGGGTACTTTGTAAACTCCAGGCAGCGAGAGAGGAGGGAGCTGATCTTTCGTAGAACGGATAAGGGTAGCAAGTTTGCGGTAGGGCTTATATGCTGTGTGTAGGTTGTACTTTTTTAGTATCTTGGCTATTTTTTCAGATGTGCCACGGATGTAGGGTATGGTGATGGCATTTTTAAAATCTTGTTGACGAGAAGGACGGGGAATGGGGGAGGAACTGATTATTTTTTTGATACTGTGTTCGCTGTAGCCATTGAAGAGGAAAGTGTTATGTATGTGGTTAAGCTCAGTAGTAAGGGCGGTTCCACTGTAACAAAGATTGTGGGCTCTCTTAGTAAGAGTTTGAGTTTTGATGATGCCATATTGTTGTGAGGGGTGGTGGTGGGAGAGTTTGTGAATGTATCTGCCTGTGTGTGTGGGTTTTCTGTATACAGTGAAGGCAAGTGTATCATTAGGCAGGCGTGTGACTAAGGTGTCTAGGAAGGGTAAACAGTTGTTCTTTTCTTTTTCCATAGTAAACTGGATTCTTGGATGTAGGCTATTAAGATGACTGAGGAAGGAGTCTATCGTGTCTGGGCCATGAGGCCAAATAGAGAACACATCATCTACATATCTTAGCCAGATAGAAGGTTTGAATGGGGCTGAGTCTATTGCTCGTTTTTCGAAATCTTCCATATAGAAATTGGCAGGGGGAGTGAGAGGGGGGAACCCATGGCGATTCCCTCTATCTGCTTGTAGATTTTGTTCTTCCAAGAGAAATACCCAGAGTTAATGGCAAAGGAAAAGAGATCTAAGATGTCAGAGGGAAAAACGTTTTCTAAGAGAGATAAGGTGTCAGTTAAGGGAATATTGGTAAACAAAGAGGAGATATCAAAGCTTACCAATATGTCTGCATTATTCAAGGTTAAATTTTCTGTGAGGGCTTTAAAGTGGGTCGAGTTTTTTATATAGGAAGTGGACCTTCCGGTTAGGGGGGTCAGAGAGTTGGCCAGCTGTTTGGACAGTCTGTAGCAAGGTGCATTGGTGGCATCTACTATAGGTCTGAGTGGGGAATTGGGTTTGTGGATTTTTGGTAAACCGTATATTCGGAGGGGGGGGGAGCGGAAAGATTTAAGTTTTTTCGTGACGTCAGGGGGCCAGGAGGTTACTTTTTTAAGTAAGATTTTTAATTTTTTAACTTGTGTTTTTGTGGGGTCGTGTTCTAGCGGGATGTAGGTAGCGCGATCGCGGAGGATAATGTTCATTTTACGATTGTATTTACTGGTATTAAGAACGACTGGCATTACCCTTATCCGCTCTGGTGATGACGATACTTTTTTCTTTGCGTAGTTTCAGGAGAGCCATGCGTTGGGCATACGATAAGTTGCTTTTAGGAGGTGAAGAATGAGCGAGGATGTTGGCTACGTCAAGTCTGATGTTGTTGGCTATCTCCGATGGTAAGCGACCGATCCCCTGTTCGATGTTAACCATAACATCGAGCACTGGTACTTCCTTCGGAGCGACGGCAAAATTACGGCCGAGGCAAAGGGCACTGACGGCATCGTCATTGAGCCTTTTGGAAGAGAGGTTTACTACTGTCTGGAGCGGTTGAATTTATGGTTGTGGTTTATCTTTAACCAGGTTGCTATATTTCTTGACGTGTTTATTTTTTATTTTTTGAAATTCTCTCTGTGTGGAGGTTTCTGAAATGCCAGAGAGAATCGACCAAAGTTCAGGGTTAAGAACGGTGGAGAGCTCTGAATGTAAGGAGCCAATGGCGGCGTTCGTCATTGAGAGGGTGGCACAAGTAGAGGTGATTTGCTCGCGTAGTAATGCCAGGCTGGCACAGTTATATATATAGAGTGCTTTTTTGGAATGAAAATTGATCTTCATTTTAACGCAGTTTGGTATCACTCTTGTATCCCGACATCTTTTTAGAAAGGCCAGCCTATTTAGTTGCCTAGATAGTCGTAGTTTTGACTTACCGTATTGCTTGGATTTGCGTGCTAAATCTTCTCCATGAATGATTAGAATTCATGTGTAGAGGCTTAAGTGCTGTGAGGACATCATGTTGGAGGCTTAATGGATTTTTTACAACACTCAAAAAAAATTAAAATAGAATTTAATACTTACTATATTTTGTCCTAGTCACTAGGACATCTACGGGGATTACAAAAACAATTAATGTAACATGCACACACAAATCTTACGATACTAAGCCCAACCACGTGGGTGACACTAAAGTCCAATCTAGGTGGAGCACCCTCTAAGGGCGGTAGTAGGTGGCCTGGAATGTAAGGTGGGATCTCTGGTGATGAGTGTTTCCCAAATCTTCGGAAGCTTAATGCAACCGTATTTATTAAGATTTGGTTGGTTTCTGAGAGCTGCTGCTGCTTCTAAGAAAAGTCTCTCTTTCTTGAATTTGCTGTGGTGGAGCATGGTGATTTTCTTCCATGATACTCTGTGGGTGGTGTCCAAATCATGGTCAGCCAAGCCTGAATGTGTAGAGGCTTACAGATTATAGTTGTGCTTACAGATGTAAGACTTGTGTTCCTCCAGGCAGAAGGATGCTGATCTGCCTGTCTGTCCAATCAGAAAGATCAGCTCCCTCCTCTCTCGCTGCCTGGAGTTTACAAAGTACCCTGTTCCTGTATGCTGGCGTACTTTGGTGATGATTGTGATTATTTCTCTATTTTCATTAATTTGACTGATTTCATTCATCTTGATAATTTGTTTTACCAATCTTATTTTGGTGACAGAGTTAGCATCAGTTAGTGATAGTGGGTGTAATTTTTGAGGTAAGTATCTTGCTTCTTTGGCTAGGTCTGTCTACTCTTTCATTGCCTTCAGTAATTACATGGGCTGGTATCCATTACAGTATACCAGTACTTATTTTTCAAATTTAAAGTTGTCAGTAGTTCATGGATTTTCTATGTGAGTTTTGTTTTATGTCATATCATATGCACATACTGTATGTACTACTTGTTTCTTCCCTCTACCCACCTCTCATCAGTGTCATATGATTAACTGGTTGTTGCAATGTTTTATTTTTACAAATCTTAATCCTACATTATTTTATATGTTTAATACCCCTTAATTTTTTGTTATCTTCTATGTCTTATTTTATGTTGTGTTGTGATTGTATTTTTGTAATTTCTAACCTTCAAGTCCTTAGTGTTGACCCTCTTGTGAAGTTAATGGCATCATCACTGATGCTGCTGGATTTATAAAACTGTACTTTGGTGATTTAGTGAGAAAAACAGTTTTTCTCACTAAATAAATTTTCTCACTCTTTAAATGTTGAAAACCAGCAGAATCTGTGCACGGCTCAGACAGTCATTGCCATAAACTTGTTTTAGGCCTTAGTACACTTCTGTAGCAGCAGTTTTTCTTAATTTACAATAAACTTTTATCACAACTCTTTGCTCCATGATGCAACTTCTGACACACTCTAGTGGTCCAAAACTATAATATACACAGCACTGTGTAAATTTTACATTGTTGGAATATATCTTATTTAAGGAAACTTTTGCTTTATAAATTAGCTGACATAAGTAAGAATTAGCTTCAGGAACGAATGTATTGAGATAAGTTTTTGTCTCACCTTTAATTTTGGTTTAACTTGTGCTTTCAATTGTTTTTTTATTTGTTATAGGGAGTCTTTATTCATTCATCATATTCAGGAATTCATATCATAGGAGAAGTTAAATTTCAGGTATGTGTCTTATTTATTTATTAAGTTTTTATTGCTAGCATAGTTCAGTTATATGTGCAGCATACCATGTTAATAACTGTTGTAGTTGTTTTTGACAGTTGCATATATATTCTTGGATTTGAGTAGAGATTAAGAGATTAAGCATGATGAAGCATTCAGTAAATGGCCAATGTCTGTGCTAGTTGATGCTTGTTGTCTAATCATGATTAATGAGATTTTGTTATCCTTGAACAAGGGATTTTTCTTTCTTACATTGCCTTCCCCTTTGGGTATATTATAGACATCTGCAGAGAAATTGAAGCCATTGCCATTGCACTTTCAGGACATTTGATAAGGTTTGCTATAGGACTCTCTATGCCATTGCCCATTTTTCACTTGTCTTCTACCTTCTTTAGTTGGGGGTGGGAGGGGTGGCAGCTGTTTCATCCCTGGCCATTCGCTTTATTGATATTGATAACTTTTTCCCATGTGATAAAAAAAATACAATCTTAATTATCAGAAGAATATGAATCCATATCAAGGAAATTAGCTTTCAAAACAAAGAGATAGCTGAGGTCACTGCATATGCTTTAATAACTATAAAGTTTAGTGGAGGAAATATAATGCTAATTTTGATGAACAGTGGCTATAGGTAGTGCATGAAAGAAATTCTTAGTTCTTAACCTGGGGTGTGTAAGAAAGCATTTCCAGGAGTGCGAGAGAAGTTTCTAAATTTTTGATGGAAACTATCGCCTGTGAGAAACTAGCAAACGCTATGTCGACTTTTGGGACCCCCACTCCTACCCTTTCTACCTTTGCCTCAGCGCATCGCACTTAACAGCAAATGCAGTACAATAAGAAACTGGTTGACACGCGCACGTGTTCGCATACTCTGAGTACGAACGTTAACAAGGTAGTTTGACGCAGAAATGAATACTAATTATCAACATTAATCAGTGACTAAAGCCCATACCGGATACGATCAATTGATTACATAAAGGTTTTCTGCTAATTTTGAAAAATTATAATTATTATTGTATTGATTGTAGTAACCCTTATTATGTCGAAAAAACACCAATGGAAAGACGATTATGTTGCTTATGGATTCACTTGTACAACAGAAAAAGATGGTACGCAACGACCACAATGCATTTTATGTTGCAAAATATTTTCAAACTCCAATCTTAAACCGTCAAAGTTGTTAGAGCATTTCAACAATCAGCATGGTGGTGAATCTGCAGGATTCACCACCATGCTGAATATACTCTTCTAATTCTAATGAATCACCAACATACTCTTAACATCTTGAAGTCTAAGAAGTCACGATCTGATACCAGTGGTACTATCACAAAATTTGATGTTGCGGGAATTCCAAAGCCCTTGTTAGAAGCTTCTTATCAAGTGGCATATCTGTGTGCTAAGAAAAGAAAAGGTCATACAATAGCTGAGGAATTGGTAAAACTATGTGCACTTGAAATTGCAAAAATTGTATTGGGTTCTGAAGCACAAAGGAAAATTCAGCAGATTCCGTTATTGAATGATGTGATTCGATCGCACATTCAAGATCTCAGTGTTGATATTTTACTGCAAGTAGTAGAAGATATCAAAGCCAGTCCTCTAAAAGTGAGTATTCAACTGGAGGAGTCAACTGATGTTGATAATTGCAGTCAGTTGTTGGTATTTGTGCGATACATTAAGGAAAAAGAAATGTTGGAAGAATTTTTATTTTGTGAGCCACTGGAATTGACGACAAAAGGAATTGATGTTTTTAATCATATTAAAAACTTTTTTTTGAAATCAAATACCCATGAATGTTATAGACTCAATTTGCACTGATTTTGCCCCCCCCCCCCCAGACCTACCTGGTGTATACCAGGTCCCTTGCAGCTGTAAGCTGTCCTACTTTGGTCAAACAGTCAGGACTGCAAATATCAGAATTTCAGAACACAAGGACTACATCTGGTTTCACCAATACAGCCACTCTGGTCTTGCTGACCATGCGCTGGATACCTGCCATAGAATACGGCGGAAGAAAGCCACAATAATACACCGTAGTAAATACAAATATGAAAGGCTTTTCATATTCGGCTTCAGCCCTAAGAAACAATCCGAACCTCAACAAATTTGGCAGCATGAGACTGCCTCAAATTTGGGAAACCTACATCAGAAGACCTTCAGCCCAATCGCCCAAGAATACCAACATTGCCCACTAGGGGGCACCATCAGGACTTTAGGAGAAATAATAGCTTCCTGCTTCTTCCTCACTTACTGTTTGTTGTGCCTGCGTGCACGTGTCTTGTTCTTAAGTTTCTTGAAAATGGCAATGTGACGTTGCCGAAATATTGAAGTATATTAAAATTTATTTTAATGTATATCCTAGTTGACGTAATTTCCTTAAATTATTTAGTAAATAAATGCATAACCAACATCTAAGCCTTTCCACGAGAATTAATTAATAATAATAATGAACATCATGAATTTTCTGATATGTATCCTCAAGAGGTATGCAGGCTATTAGGACAGTACTACATGATTAAGTTTTACATTATTACTAATCTCCTGTCATCAGTTTTCCTCCACATTAATCTATTACTTGTTTGCTTTCCATTATTGTCATTTCTAACATTTTGGCTTTCTAAGGCACTTCTCATTCAGTCCCTAGATCTTGGTTTTCCTCTGGGTCTTTTCCCTGCCATCTTGACATCAACCATCTGTTTTGCAAATGCTTCCCATTCTGTTTAAGTGAATGCCAACAATGTCAAATTCCTTCTTAACATCGTAATTTTTAATATGATTCTGCCATGGATGCCATCTCTATTCAGGCTCCCAATTTATATCAGAACTCTAATATCATTGGTCTCTAATCTTTGATCAAGTTCTTCATTTTTAACCCAGTTCTCAGATTCATATTTTAAAACCAGTCTGAACGCTGTCTGTACTGCTGGTTTAGCATTTTGACTAATGACTGCTATATAAACTTATTCAGCTGGCTCACTCCTCACCATATCAGCTTTGCTGATTCTTTTGTCTATTTCCATATTTAATTTACCATTAAATATGGTAAATTACAAAAACTGCCTAAATAGCTGAAATATATTACATTCTACAGTGTCTCCATTGGGAATGCAGCTGAAATTTTCTACGTTCTTATCTATTTTCATAGATATGGTATTTTTATTGCTGTATTTTTATGTCAAATTTTTTACAGCTGTTATTCAACAGCTGTAACAAATTTAGTTAGTGAATCCTGGAGACTTGCACTGGATGTTTTTAGGTATTTAACATCATCTGCATAAAGCAAAGAGCTAAGTTTGATTTTCTGATTTTAATATAAGGTTTAATACCACTTTCTTTTATAATGTGATCTTATATATACGAGGGTGGTCTGAAAAGTTCTCGGCCTAACAATGAAAATTCGAATTTATAATTTCAAAATTATTTTTATTTCTCCCTTAAGACTAATACATTTATTCCAGCGATTCTCCAGTGCCTCCAAATCAAGAGGTGATTCCTAGCTGCAATCACCTCTTGATTTGAAGAAAAATGCTCACCAGCGAGGAAGATTTTTAGTTTTTGGAAGAGACAGAAGTCAGAGGGAGTCAAATCTGGGGAATAAAGTGGATGTTCCAACAATTCATAGTGCAGATCCCATTGCCAAAAAAACACCTTTGTGGGCAGGTGCATTGTCCTGATGAAAGATGATTTTTTTCTTCTGCAAAGCGGGTCTTTTCTCATGAATTTTTTAATGGAACCGACTTTGTCTTCTTTGGCACTGAACAACACCGGCATCTGCCCACTGTTTTGACTGCTGTTTGGATTCTGATGTGTAATAGTGAATCCAAGTTTCATCCATAGTAATAAATCGATGCACAAAATCAGTTTTATTCTTGTTAAAACGCTCCAAGCACTGTTCATAGATTTTCATGCGAGTGCATTTTTGATCTGCTGTGAGCAAGCGCAGCACCCATCTTGTGCAAAGCTTTTTCATTTGCAATTCTTCATGCAAAATATATCCTACACGTTCTTTTGAAATGCCTGTAGTCTCAGCAGTTTCATGCACTTTGACACTCGCCAGTCATCCAATACCATATCATGCACTTGATCAATGATTTCTGGTGTTACACTTTTTGGACATCCTTCATGGATCATCTTCAAGGCTGGTATAGCCACGTTTAATCTTGGCAGCCCATTTCTTAATTGTCGAAAATGAAGGAGAAGAGTGCCCATAAACTTTTATGAATTTCTTTTGGCATTAAACCTTCTTTTACAAAGAATTTTATGACCGCACGATACTCAGTTTTATCCATTTCAAGGGATACAGGCAATACTTTTGCTTCAGACAGCAGTATGAAACAAACTACTTGATAGAATGACTTGCAATTTCACATTGATGCTTATGACAGCTGTATCTACTTAGACAAAAAAAAAAAACTTGCTATTTTTGGTCGAGACTGAGAACTTTTCAGATCACCCTTGTAGATGGTGAATAAGAGTGGAGATAGTATGAAATTTTTGCCTCAAAGCACTATTTCTAGTTTCTTTCTTCAGTCCACCCTGTTTGTTTCTGTGATGTTTTAATTTTAGTCAGTCCCGCAGATTTACAGAAGCAGATAAGAAAAACATTATCTCCCATTGGCACATCCACTTTGTAAATATTGTAAATAAAAAGTTAAACTAACTGGGATTTATGTCAGCAATACAGATTAAATGTGGATGGATTCTCGACATTGGTTGTGACCTCTGTTTAGTAGTTTTATTAAGGTAGCATACATATATGCAAGGAAAAAAATCAGTGTATAGATATATAGTACATAAATTGTATTTCTCATAAGAGAAAAGAAAAAAATCTCTTATCTGCCACATAACTCTCACAGTACCATTTGTGAATTTCATTACTTTGGCCGATCTTGTCTTTGAGGTACAGTCATCATGATCATCATCAAATTCATAAGATATATCCTCAGGTGATTTACAGGATATTATGATAGTAGTACTATCATAATCACATCATTACTAACTTCCTAATGACAATTTTTCCTCATAATCTGTTATCTGTCAAGACTTGAATATTATCAGATTTTATCTTTCTGTCAGCACTTTTTACTGTATCAGTCCACCTAGATCTTGTTCTTTTTTCTGCCATCCTGGCAAAGAACACTTGTTTTGATAAACTTTCCTCTACCATTTAAGTTACTACCAGTTGAGATTAGTTCTGCTGACATATTCCTGAATGCTAACAATGTCAGGTTCTTTCCTAATATCCTTATTTTTAATATGCTTCTGCCACTGATGCCATTTGTTCACTGCTCTAATCTTTCTTAGAACTTTCACATTTGTGGTCTCCAGTCTTTGATCGAGCATTTTATTTCTAACCCAACTTCAGATCCGTGAGTTAAAATTGGTTTGAACATTGTGTTGTATATAGTTTAGTGTTTTGACTAATTTCTCTTTTTTTCCCTATAAATTTATTTAGTTGACTTTATATCTTATTAACTTTGCTAATTCTGCAGTCTATATTCATATTAAAATTATCATATTTACTAAAAATTGTGTTAATAAATAGCTAAAAATTTTTTCTTGTTCCATGGATTCCAGTCAGGATACGGCTGAAGTTTTGTATGTTTCTGCCTGTTTTCATTGTCTGTCTTTTTATTGCTAATGTTCTATACCAAATTTATTATAGCAGTTATTCAGTTTTTTCAGAGAATTCTGCAGACATCTACTGAATTTATTTAGGAGTATAATATCATCTGCATAAAGTAAAGAGCTGAAGTTAACAAATCCAATTTTGATAATGGATTTAATGACACTTTCCTACATAATGTGATCCATGTAGACAATGAGTTTTTATTTATTTATTCGTGTGCATGTGACGTATCCCCCGTTCCTCGACCACCCCTTAGGACAGATTGAGCCCTCCTAATGAGGGATTAAGTATCTATTTTTTGACTGTAGCCTATGTATTCATGGGTCTGGTTTGTCTGCTTG